>NC_044552.1:147584569-147637957 GCF_007565055.1 Rhinopithecus roxellana
CTCAATGAGCTCCAAATATACCTTTGTATAACCCACGACAACAGTGTAAGCAATCTGTTCCAAGAAGAGAAGGGTGGAACTTTGTGTGATGAAGTCACACATCAGAAAGCAACCTCTCAGAAAGATTCTCTCTTGTTATTATGTGAGGATATTTCCTTTTTCATCAAGGGCCCCTATGGGCTCCCAAATATCACTTTCCAGAATCCATGAAAAGAGTGTTCGCAAACTGCTTCCTGAAGTCTAAGTTATACATCTGTGAGATGAACTCACAGATCAGAAACATGTTTCCCAGAAAGCTGCTTTCACGTTTTGAACGGATGAAATTTCCTTATCAGCGTAGGCCCCAAAGCGATCCAAGGAAGCCCTTCTCAGGTTCCTCAAAAACAGTGTTATGGACTGCTGCCCGAAACATAAGTGTAACTCTGTGAGATGAATTCACTCATCACCAAGAAGTTACTATGAAAGCTTCTTTCTAGTTTTCATCTGAGGATATTTCTTTGTCACCGTAAGCTACATTGCGCTAAGAGGTATACAATTGCAGATTGCCAGAAAATTTAGTTAGCATACTGATCACTGAAGAGAAACGTGTAACTCTGTGAGTTGCATTCACACATGGCAATGCAGATTCTCAGAAAGCTTCTCTTTAGTTTTTATGTGAGGATATTTCCTTTTTCACCATAGCCCTCAATGAGCTCCCAAATATACCTTTGCAGAATCCACGACAACAGTGTAGCAAACTGTTCCAAGAAGGGAAGAGTGGAACTGTGTTTGATGAAGTCACACATCCGAAGCAATCTCTCAGAAAGCTTCTGTCTAGTTATTATGTGAGGATATTTCCTTTTTCACCATGGGCCCCTATGGCCTCCGAAATATCACTTTAGATTCCACGAAAAGAGTGTTAGCAAACTGCTTCCTGAAGTCTAAGTTATAAGTCTGTGAGATGAACTCACCGATCAGAAAAAAGTTTCTCAGAAAGCTTCTTTCATGTTTTGAACGGATGAAATTTCCTTATCAGCGTAGGCCTCATTGCGAACCAAAGAAGCCCTTCTCATGTTCCTCAAAGACAATGTTAATGGACTGTTCCACGAAACATAAGTGTAACTCTGTGTGATGAATTCACACATCACCAAGAAGTTTCTAAGAAAGCTTCTTTCTAGTTTTCATCTGAGGATATTTCCTTTGTCACTGAAAGCTTCATTGCCTTAAGAGGTATCCCACTGCAGAATTCCAGAAAACTTAGTTAGCATCTGATCACTGAAGAGAAACGTGTAACTCTGTGAGTTGCATTCACACATGGCAATGCAGTTTCTCAGAAGGCTTCTTTCAGTTTTGATCTGAGGATATTTCATTTTTCACCATAGCCCTCAATGAGCTTCAAAATATACCTTTGCAGTATCCACGAAAACAGTGTTAGCAAACTGTTCCAAGAAGGGAAGGGTGGAACTCTGTGTGATGAAGTTACACATCAGAAAGGAATCTCTCAGAAAGCTTCTCTCTGGTTATTATGTGAGGATATTTCCTTTTTCATCATGGTCCCCATGGGCTCCCAAATATGCCTTTCCAGAATCCATGAAAAGAGTGTTAGCAAACTGCTTCCTGAAGTCTAAGTTATAACTCTGTGACATGAACTCACAGATAAGAAAGAAGTTTCTCAGAAAGCTTCTTTCACATTGTGAACGGATGAAATATCCTTTATCTGCGTAGGCCTCAATCCGATTCGAGGAAGCACTTCTCAGGTTCCTCAAGGACAGTGTTAATGGACTGCTCCACGAAACATAAGTGTAACTCTGAGAGATGAATTCACACATCACCAAGAATTTTCTAAAAACGCTTCTTTCTAGATTCATCTGAGGATACTTCCTTTGTCACCATAAGCTTTATTGCACTAAGAGGTATCCCATTGCAGATTTCCCGAAAACTTAGTTAGCAAACTGATCACTGAAGAGAAATGTGTAACTCTGTGAATTGCATTCACTCACGGCATTGCAGTTTCTCCGAAGGCTTCTTTCCAGTTTTGACCTGAGGATATTTCCTTTTTCACCATTGCCCTCAATGAGCTAACAAATATACCTTTGCAGAATCCACGACAACAGTGTTAGCAAACTGTTCCAAGAAGGGAAGGGTGGAACTCTGTGATGAAGTCACACATCCAAAAGCAATCTCTCAGAAAGCTTCTCTCCAGTTATTATGTGGGGATATTTCCTTTTTCATCATGGGCCCCAATGGACTCCGAAATATCACTTTCCAGATACCACAAAAAGAGTGTTAGCAAACTGCTTCCTGAAGTCTGTGTTATAAGTCTGTGAGATGAACTCACAGATCAGAAAAAAGTTTCTCAGAAAGCTTCTTTCACGTTTTGAACGGATGAAATTTCCTTTATCAGCGTTGGCCTCTTTGCGAACCAAAGAAGCCATTCTCAGATTCCTCAAATTAAATGTTAATGGACTGTTCCAGGATACATAAGTGTAACTCTGTGTGATGAATTCACACATCACCAAGAAGTTTGTAAGAAAACTTCTTTCTAGTTTTCATCTGAGGATATTTCCTTTGTCACCGTAAGCTTCATTGCCTTAAGAGGTATCCCACTGCAGAATTCCAGAAAACTTAGTTAGCACACTAATCACTGAAGAGAAACTTGTAACTCGGTGAGTTGCATTCACTCATGGCAATGCAGTTTCTCAGAAGGCTTCTTTCCAGTTTTGATCTGAGGATATTTCATTTTTCACCATAGCCCTCAATGAGCTTCAAAATATACCTTTGCAGAATCCATGACAACAGTGTTAGCACACTGTTCCCAGAAGGGATGGGTGGAACTCTGTGTGCTGAAGTCACACATCAGAAAGCAATCTCTCAGAAAGCTTCTCTCTAGTCATTATGTGAGGATATTTCCTTTTCATCAAGGGCCCCTTTCGGGTCCCAAATATCACTTTCTGTATTCCACGAAAAGGGAGTTTGCAAACTGCTTCCTGAAGTCTTAGTTATAAGTCTGCGAGATGAGCTCACAGATCAGAAAGAAGTTTCTAAGAAGGCTTCTTTCACGTTTTGAACGGATGATATTTCCTTTATCAGCGTCGGCCTCAATGCGATCCAAGGAAACCGTTCTCAGGTTCCTCAAAGACAGTGTTAATGGACTGCTCCACGAAACATAAGTGTAACTCTGTGAGATGAATTCACACATCACCAAGAAGTTTCTAAGAAACCTTCTTTCTAGTTTTCATATGAGGATATTTCCTTTGTCACCGTAAGCTTCATTGCGCTGGGAGGTATAGCATTGCAGATTTCCAGAAAACTTAGTTAGCAAACTGATCACTGAAGAGAAACGTGTAACTCTGTGAGTTGCAATCACTCATTGCAATGCAGTTTCTCAGAAGGCTTCTTTCCATTTTTGATCTGAGGATATTTCCTTTTTCACCATAGCCCTCTAACCGCTCCCAAATATACCATTGCAAAATCCACGACAACAGTGTTAGCAAACTGTTCCAAGAAGGGAAGGGTGGGAACTCTGTGTGATGAAGTCACACATCAGAAAGCAATCTCTCAGAAAGCTTCTCTCTAGTTATTATGTGAGGATATTTCCTTTTTCACCATGGGCCAATATGGACTACCAAATATCACTCTCCAGATTCCACGAAAAGAGTGTTTGCAACCTGCGTCCTGAAGTCTATGTTATAAGTCTGTGAGATGAACTCACAGATCAGAACGAAGTTTCTCAGAAAGCTTCTTTCACGTTTGAACGGAAGAAATTTCCTTTATCAGCATAAGCCTCAATGCGATCCAACGAAGCCCTTCTCAGGTTCCTCAAAGACAGTGTTAATGGACTGCTCCACGAAACATGAGTGTAACTCTGTGAGATGAATTCACAAATCACCAAGAAGTTTCTAAGAAAGCTTCTTTCTAGTTTTCATCTTAGGATATTTTCTTTGTCACCATAAGCTTCATTGCGCTAAGAGGTATCGCATTGCAGAATTCCGGAAAACGTAGTTAGCACACTCATCACTGAAGAGAAACGTGTAACTCTGTGAGTCGCATTTACACATGGCAATGCAGTTTCTCAGAAAGCTTCTCTTTAGTTATTATGTGAGGATATTTCCTTTTTCACCATAGCCCGCAATGAGCTCCCAAATATACCTTAGCAGAATCCACAACAACAGTGTTAGCAAACTGTTCCAAGAAGAGAAGGGTGGAAGGGTGGAACTCTGTGTGACGACGCCACACATCAGAAAGGAGTCTCTCAGAAAGCTTCATTCTAGTTATTATGTGAGGATATTTCCTTTTTCACCATGGGCCCCTATGGGCTCCCAAATATCACTTTACAGATTCCACGAAAAGAGTGTTAGCAAACTGCTTCCTGAATCTAAGTTATAAGTCTGTGAGATCAACTCACAGATGAGAAAGTAGTTTCTCAGAAAGCTTCTCTCACGTTTTGAACGGAAGAAATTTCATTTATCAGCGTAGGCCTCAATGCGATCCAAAGAAGCCGTTCTCAGTTTCCTCAAAGACAGTGTTAATGGACTGCTCCACGAAACATAAGTGTAACTCTGTGAGATGAATTCACACATCACCAAGAAGTTTCTAAGATAGCTTCTTTCTAGTTTTCTTTTTTTTTTTTTTTTTTTTTTTTTTATTATACTTTAAGTTCTAGGGTACATGTGCATAATGTGCAGGTTTGTTACATATGTATACTTATGCCATGTTGGTGTGCTGCACCCATCAACTCGTCAGCACCCATCAATTCATCATTTATATCATGTATAACTCCCCAATGCAATCCCTCCCTCCTCCCCCCTCCCCCCTCCCCATGATAGACCCCAGTGTGTGATGTTCCCCTTCCCGAGTCCAAGTGATCTCATTGTTCAGTTCCCACCTATGAGTGAGAACATGCGGTGTTTGGTTTTCTCTTCTTGTGATAGTTTGCTAAGAATGATGGTTTCCAGCTGCATCCATGTCCCTACAAAGGACGCAAACTCATCCTTTTTTATGGCTGCATAGTATTCCATGGTGTATATGTGCCACATTTTCTTAATCCAGTCTGTCACAGATGGACATTTGGGTTGATTCCAAGTCTTTGCTATTGTGAATAGTGCCGCAATAAACATACGTGTACATGTGTCTTTGTAGTAGACTAATTTATAATCCTTTGGGTATATACCCAGTAGTGGGATGGCTGGGTCATATGGTACATCTAGTTCTAGATCCTTGAGGAATTGCCATACTCTTTTCCATAATGGTTGAACTAGTTTACAATCCCACCAACAGTGTAAAAGTGTTCCTATTTCTCCACATCCTCTCCAACACCTGTTGTTTCCTGACTTCTTAATGATTGCCATTCTAACTGGTGTGAGATGGTATCTCATTGTGGTTTTGATTTGCATTTCTCTGATGGCCAGTGATGATGAGCATTTTTTCATGTGTCTGTTGGCTGTATGAATATCTTCTTTTGAGAAATGTCTGTTCATATCCTTTCCCCACTTTTTGATGGGGTTGTTTGTTTTTTTCTCGTATATTTGTTTGAGTTCTTTGTAGATTCTGGATATTAGCCCTTTGTCAGATGAGTAGGTTGCAAAAATTTTCTCCCATTCTGTAGGTTGCCTGTTCACTCTGATGGTAGTTTCTTTTGCTGTGCAAAAGCTCTTTAGTTTAATTAGATCCCATTTGTCAATTATGGCTTTTGCTGCCGTTGCTTTTGGTGTTTTAGACATGAAGTCCTTGCCCATGCCTATGTCCTGAATGGTACTACCTAGATTTTCTTCTAGGATTTTTATGGTATTAGGTCTAACATTTAAGTCTCTAATCCATCTTGAATTAATCTTCGTATAAGGGGTAAGGAAAGGATCCAGTTTCAGCTTTCTACTTATGGCTAGCCAATTTTCCCAGCACCATTTATTAAATAGGGAATCCTTTCCCCATTTCTTGTTTCTCTCAGGTTTGTCAAAGATCAGATGGCTGTAGATGTGCGGTATTATTTCTGAGGACTCTGTTCTGTTCCATTGGTCTATATCTCTGTTTTGGTACCAGTACCATGCTGTTTTGGTTACTGTAGCCTTGTAGTATAGTTTGAAGTCAGGTAGCGTGACGCCTCCAGCTTTGTCCTTTTGACTTAGGATTGTCTTGGCAATGCGGGCTCTTTTTGGTTCCATATGAACTTTAAAGCAGTTTTTTTCCAATTCTGTGAAGAAAGTCATTGGTAGCTTGATGGGGATGGCATTGAATCTATAAATAACCTTGGGGAGTATGGCCATTTTCACGATATTGATTCTTCCTATCCATGAGCATGGTATGTTCTTCCATTTGTTTGTGTCCTCTTTGATTTCACTGAGCAGTGGTTTGTAGTTCTCCTTGAAGAGGTCCTTTACATCCCTTGTAAGCTGGATTCCTAGGTATTTTATTCTCTTTGAAGCAATTGTGAATGGAAGTTCATTCCTGATTTGGCTCTCTGCTTGTCTGTTGCTGGTGTATAAGAATGCTTGTGATTTTTGCACATTAATTTTGTATCCTGAGACTTTGCTGAAGTTGCTTATCAGCTTAAGGAGATTTTGGGCTGAGACGATGGGGTTTTCTAAATATACAATCATGTCATCTGCAAACAGGGACAATTTGACTTCTTCTTTTCCTAACTGGATACCCTTGATTTCTTTCTCTTGCCTGATTGCCCTAGCCAGAACTTCCAACACTATGTTGAATAGGAGTGGTGAGAGAGGGCATCCCTGTCTTGTGCCAGTTTTCAAAGGGAATTTTTCCAGTTTTTGCCCATTCAGTATGATATTAGCTGTGGGTTTGTCATAAATAGCTCTTATTATTTTGAGGTACGTTCCATCAATACCGAATTTATTGAGCGTTTTTAGCATGAAGGGCTGTTGAATTTTGTCAAAAGCCTTTTCTGCATCTATTGAGACAATCATGTGGTTCTTGTCTTTGGTTCTGTTTATATGCTGGATTACGTTTATTGATTTGCGAATGTTGAACCAGCCTTGCATCCCAGGGATGAAGCCCACTTGATCATGGTGGATAAGCTTTTTGATGTGCTGCTGAATCCGGTTTGCCAGTATTTTATTGAGGATTTTTGCATCGATGTTCATCAGGGATATTGGTCTAAAATTCTCTTTTTTTGTTGTGTCTCTGCCAGGCTTTGGTATCAGGATGATGTTGGCCTCATAAAATGAGTTAGGGAGGATTCCCTCTTTTTCTATTGATTGGAATAGTTTCAGAAGGAATGGTACCAGCTCCTCCTTGTACCTCTGGTAGAATTCAGCTGTGAATCCATCTGGTCCTGGACTTTTTTTGGTGGGTAGGCTATTAATTGTTGCCTCAATTTCAGAGCCTGCTATTGGTCTATTCAGGGATTCAACTTCTTCCTGGTTTAGCCTTGGGAGAGTGTAAGTGTCCAGGAAATTATCCATTTCTTCTAGATTTTCTAGTTGATTTGCGTAGAGGCGTTTATAGTATTCTCTGATGGTAGTTTGTATTTCTGTGGGGTCAGTGGTGATATCCCCTTTATCATTTTTTATTGCATCTATTTGATTCTTCTCTCTTTTTTTCTTTATTAGCCTTGCTAGCGGTCTGTCAATTTTGTTGATCTTTTCAAAAAACCAACTCCTGGATTCATTGATTTTTTGGAGGGTTTTTTGTGTCTCTATCTCCTTCAGTTCTGCTCTGATCTTAGTTATTTCTTGCCTTCTGCTAGCTTTTGAATGTGATTGCTCTTGCCTCTCTAGTTCTTTTAATTGTGATGTTAGAGTGTCCATTTTAGATCTTTCCTGCTTTCTCTTGTGGGCATTTAGTGCTATAAATTTCCCTCTACACACTGCTTTAAATGTGTCCCAGAGATTCTGGTATGTTGTATCTTTGTTCTCATTGGTTTCAAAGAACATCTTTATTTCCGCTTTCATTTCGTTATGTACCCAGTAGTCATTCAGGAGCAGGTTGTTCAGTTTCCATGTAGTTGAGCGGTTTTGATTGAGTTTCTTTGTCCTGAGTTCTAGTTTGATTGCACTGTGGTCTGAGAGACAGTTTGTTATAATTTCTGTTCTTTTACATTTGCTGAGGAGTGCTTTACTTCCAATTATGTGGTCAATTTTGGAATAAGTGCGATGTGGTGCTGAGAAGAATGTATATTCTGTTGATTTGGGGTGGAGAGTTCTATAGATGTCTATTAGGTCCGCTTGGTGCAGAGATGAGTTCAATTCCTGGATATCCTTGTTAACTTTCTGTCTCGTTGATCTGTCTAATGTTGACAGCGGAGTGTTGAAGTCCCCCATTATTATTGTATGGGAGTCTAAGTCTCTTTGTAAGTCTCTAAGGACTTGCTTTATGAATCTGGGTGCTCCTGTATTGGGTGCATATATATTTAGGAGAGTTAGCTCTTCCTGTTGAATTGATCCCTTTACCATTATGTAATGGCCTTCTTTGTCTCTTTTGATCTTTGATGGTTTAAAGTCTGTTTTATCAGAGACTAGGATTGCAACCCCTGCTTTTTTTTGTTCTCCATTTGCTTGGTAGATCTTCCTCCATCCCTTTATTTTGAGCCTATGTATGTCTCTGCATGTGAGATGGGTCTCCTGAATACAGCAGACTGATGGGTCTTGACTCTTTATCCAGTTTGCCAGTCTGTGTCTTTTAATTGGAGCATTTAGTCCATTAACATTTAAGGTTAATATTGTTATGTGTGAACTTGATCCTGCCATTATGATATTAACTGGTTATTTTGCTCGTTAGTTGATGCAGTTTCTTCCTAGCCTCGATGGTCTTTACATTTTGCCAAGTTTTTGCGATGGCTGGTACCGGTTGTTCCTTTCCATGTTTAGGGCTTCCTTCAGGGTCTCTTGTAAGGCAGGCCTGGTGGTGACAAAATCTCTAAGCATTTGCTTATCTGTAAAGGATTTTATTTCTCCTTCACTTATGAAACTTAGTTTGGCTGGATATGAAATTCTGGGTTGAAAATTCTTTTCTTTAAGAACGTTGAATATTGGCCCCCACTCTCTTCTGGCTTGTAGAGTTTCTGCCGAGAGATCTGCTGTTAGTCTGATGGGCTTCCCTTTGTGGGTGACCCGACCTTTCTCTCTGGCTGCCCTTAAGATTTTTTCCTTCATTTCAACTTTGGTGAATCTGGCAATTATGTGTCTTGGAGTTGCTCTTCTGGAGGAGTATCTTTGTGGCGTTCTCTGTATTTCCTGAATTTGAATGTTGGCCTGCCCTACTAGGTTGGGGAAGTTCTCCTGGATGATATCCTGAAGAGTGTTTTCCAACTTGGTTCCATTTTCCCCCTCACTTTCAGGCACCCCAATCAGACGTAGATTTGGTCTTTTTACGTAATCCCATACTTCTTGCAGGCTTTGCTCATTTCTTTTTCTTCTTTTTTCTTTTGGTTTCTCTTCTCGCTTCATTTCATTCATTTGATCTTCAATCGCTGATACTCTTTCTTCCAGTTGATCGAGTCGGTTACTGAAGCTTGTGCATTTGTCACGTATTTCTCGTGTCATGGTTTTCATCTCTGTCATTTCGTTTATGATCTTCTCTGCATTAATGAGTCTAGCTGTCAATTCTTCCACTCTTTTTTCAAGATTTTTAGTTTCTTTGCGCTGGGTACGTAATTCCTCCTTTAGCTCTGATAAGTTTGATGGACTGAAGCCTTCTTCTCCCCTCTCGTCCAAGTCATTCTCTGACCAGCTTTGATCCGTTGCTGGTGATGGGCTGCGCTCCTTTGCAGGGGGAGATGCGCTCTTATTTTTTGAATTTCCAGCTTTTCTGCCCTGCTTCTTCCCCATCTTTGTGGTTTTATCTGTCTCTGGTCTTTGATGATGGTGATGTACTGATGGGGTTTTGGTATAGGTGTCCTTCCTGTTTGATAGTTTTCCTTCTGACAGTCAGAAGGACTCTCTGTTGGTCTGTTGGAGATTGCTTGAGGTCCACTCCAGACCCTGTTTGCCTGGGTATCAGCAGCAGAGGTTGCCGAAGATAGAATATTGCTGAACAGCGAGTGTACCTGTCTGATTCTTCCTTTGGAAGTTTCCTCTCAGGGGTGTACTCCACCCTGGGAGGTGTGGGGTGTCAGACTGCCCCTAGTGGGGGATTTCTCCCAGCTAGGCTACTCAGGGGTCAGGGACACACCTGAGCAGGCAGTCTGTCCGTTCTCAGATCTCAACCTCCGCGTTGGGAGATCCGCGGCTCTTCCCAAAGCTGTCAGACAGAGTCGTTCGCGTCTGCACCGGCTCCCGCTACTTCCCCTGTTGGTCTTCAGCTGTGCGCTGTCCCCAGAGGTGGAGACTACAGAGACAGGCAGGCTTCCTTGAGCTGCTGTGAGCTCCACCCAGTTCGAGCTTCCCAGCGGCTTTGTTTACCTACTTAAGCCTCAGCAATGGCGGGCGCCCCTCCCCCAGCCTCGCTGCTGCCTTGCCGATAGATCGGGCAGACTGCTGTGTTAGCAGTGAGGGAGGCTTCGTGGGCGTGGGACCCTCCCGGCCAGGTGTGGGATATATTCTCCTGGAATGCCTGTATGCTTACAGCGCAGTATTGGGGTGGGAGTTACCCGATTTTCCAGGTGTTGTGTGTCTCAGTTCCCCTGGCTAGGAAAACGGATCCCCTTCCCCCTTGCGCTTCCAGGTGAGGCAATGCCTCGCCCTGCTTCAGCTCTCGCTGGTCAGGCTGCAGCAGCTGACCAGCACCGATTGTCCGGCACTCCCTAGTGAGATGACCCCAGTACCTCAGTTGAAAATGCAGAAATCACCGGTCTTCTGTGTCGCTCGCGCTGGGAGTTGGAGACTGGAGTTGTTCCTATTCGGCCATCTTGGAAGTTTCTAAGGAAGCTTCTTTCTAGTTTTCATCTGTGGATATTTCCTTTGTCACCGTAAGGTTCATTCCGCTCTGAAGTATCTAATTGCAGATTTCCAGAAAACTGTGTTAACAAACTGATCACTGAAGAGAAACGTGTAACTCTGTGAGTTGCACTCACACATTGCACTGCAGTTTCTCAGAAAGCTTCTCTTTAGTTATTATGTGAGGATATTTCCTTTTTCACCATAGCCCTCAATGAGCTCCCAAATATACCTTTGCAGAATCCACGACAACAGTGTTAGCAAACTGTTCCAAGAAGGGCAGGGTGGAACTCTGTGTGACGAAGCCACACATCAGAAAGGAATCTCTCAGAAAGCTTCTCTCTAGTTATTAGGTGAGGATATTTCCTTTTTCACCATGGGCCCCTATGGGCTCCCAAATATCACTTTACAGATTCCACGAAAAGAGTGTTTGCAAACTACTTCCTGAAGTCTAAGTTATAGGTCTGTGAGATGAACACACAGATCAGACAGACGTTTCTCAGAAAGCTTCTTTCACGTTTTGAACGGATGAAATTTCCTTTATCAGCGTAGACCTCAATGCGATCCAAGGAAGCCCTTCTCAGGTTCCTCAAAGACAGTGTTAATGGACTGCTCCACGAAACCTAAATGTAACTCTGTTGGATGAATTCACACATCACCAAGAAGTTTCTAAGAAACCTTCTTTCTAGTTTTCATGTGTGGATATTTCCTTTGTCACCGTAAGCTTCATTGCGCTACGAGGTATCCCATTGCAGATTTCCAGAAAACTTAGCAAACTCATCACTGAAGAGAATCGTGTAACTCTGTGGGTTGCATTCACACATCGAAGTGCATTTTCCCAGAACGCTTCTTTCCAGTGTTTATCTGAAGATATTTCCTTGTTCACCATAGCCCTCAATGAGCTCCCAAATATCACTTTGCAGTATCCACAACAACAGTGTTAGCAAACTGTTCCAAGAAGGGAAGGGTGGAACTCTGTGTGCTGAAGTCACACATCAGAAAGCAGTCTCTCAGAAAGCTTTTCTCTAGTTATTATCTGAGGCTATTTCCTTTTTCACAATGGGCTCCAATGGACTCCCAAATATCCCTTTGCAGATTCCACGAAAAGTGAGGTAGCAAACTGCTTCCTGAGGCCTAAGTTGTAACTCTGTGAGATGAATTCAAAGATCACAAAGAAGTGTCTCAGAAAGCTTCTTTCTCATTTTTATTGGAAGATATTTCCATTGGCCCCATTGTTTTCAAAGAGATCCGGAATATCTGTTCTCAGATTCCACACAAATAAGGCTAGGCCACGGCCCCACGAAATACAGCTGTAACTTAGTGACTTGAATTCACACATCACAAAGCGGTTTCTCAGAAAACTTCTTTCTTTAGTAAGACCAGGTTATTTGTGGTCTCGGAGCACCACCGTGTGTCCTTTTGCAGATTCTGCGGAAACTCTGCTAGCAAGCTTCTCAGTCAAAACAATGATGGACATCTGTGGGCTGAATTCATACACAACAAAGAAGTTTCTGAGAAGGCTTCTCTGCAGGTTTCTCTGAGGATAGTTCCTTATTCACCATGTGATTCAACGATATCCAAGACAACACATCTGACATTCCTCAAAATGAGTGCTAGGAAACTCCCCCGAGAAAGGGTGATGTAACACTGTGAAATGAATTCACATATCACAAAGGAGTTTCTCAGAAAGCATGATTCCGCTTTTTCTTGGAGGATATTTCTTTTCTCCTTCTATTCTTCAAAGCCATCAGAAATATCACTTCTCAGAATCCACGGAAACAGTCCTAAGAAACGGCTCCAAAAAACACTAGCGTAACTCTGTGAGATGAAGTCACACATCAGAAAGCAATCTCTCAGAAAGCTTCTCTCTAGTTATTATGTGAGGATATTTCCTTTTTCACCAAGGGACCCTACGGGCTCCCAAATATCACTTTCCAGATTCCACGAAAAGAGTGTTAGCAAACTGCTTCCTGAAGTGCAAGTTATAAGTCTGTGAGATGAACTCACAGATCAGAAAGAAGTTTCTCAGAAAGCTTCTTTCACGTTTTGAACGGATGAAATTTCCTTTATCAGCGTAGGCCTCAATGAGATCCAAAGAAGCCGTTCTCAGATCCCTCAAAGACAGTGTTAATGGACTGCTCCACAAAACATAAGTGTAACTCTGTGAGATGAATTCACACATCAAGAAGAAGTTTCTAGGAAAGCTTCTTTCTAGTTTTCATCTGAGGATATTTCCTTTGTCTCCTTAAGGTTCATTGCGCTATGAAGTATCTAATTGCAGATTTCCAGAAAACTGTGTTAACAAACTGATCACCGAAGACAAACATGTAACTCTGTGAGTTGCATTCACACATGGCAATGCAATTTCTCAGAAAGCTTACCTTTAGTTATTATGTGTGGATATTTCCTTTTTCACCATAGCTCTCAATGAGCTCCCAAATATACCTTTGCAGTATCCACGAAAACAGGGTTAGTAAACTGTTCCAAGAAGGGAAGGGTGGAACTCTGTGTGATTAAGTCACACATCACAAAGCAATCTCTCAGAAAGCTTCTCTCTAGTTATTATGTGAGGATATTTCCTTTTCACCATGGGCCCCTATGGGCTCCCAAATATCACTTTCCAGAATCCACGAAAAGAGTGTTCCCAAACAGCTTCCTGAAGTCCAAGTTATCAGTCTGTGAGATGAACTGACAGATCAGAAAGAAGTTTCTCACAAAGCTTCTTTCACGTTTTGAACGGATGAAATTTCCTTTATCAGCGTAGGCCTCAATGCGATCCATGGAAGCCCTTCTCAGGTTCCTCAAAGACAGTGTTAATGAACTGCTCCACGAAACATAAATGTAACTCCTTGAGATGAATTCACACATCAACAAAAAGTTCCTACGAAAGATTCTTTCTAGTTTTCATCTGTGGATATTTCCTTTGTCACCTTAAGGTTCATTGCGCTATGAAGTATCTAATTGCAGATTTCCAGAAAACTGTGTTACCAAACTGATCACTGAAGAGAACCGTGTAACTCTGTGAGTTGCATTCACACATGGCAATGCAGTTTCCCAGAAAGCTTCCATTTTGTTATTATGTGAGGAAATTTCCTTTTTCACCATTGCCCTCAATGAGCTTCCAAGTATAGCTTTGCAGAATCCACGACAACAGTGTTAGCAAACTGTTCCAAGAAGGGAAAGCTGGAACTCTGTGTGATGAAGTCACACATCAGAAAGCAATCTCTCAGAAAGCTTCTCTCTAGTTATTATGTGAGGATATTTCCTTTTTCACCATGGGCCACTAAGGGCTCCCAAATATCACTTTCCGGAATCCACGAAAAGAGAGTTCGCAAACTGTTTCCTGAAGTCTAAGTTATATGTCTGTGAGATGAACTCACAGATCAGAAAGAAGTTTCTCAGAAAGCTTCTTTCACGTTTTGAACGGAAGAAATTTCCTTTAAATGCGTATGCCTCAATGCGATCCAAGGAAGCCCTTCTCAGGTTCCTCAAAGACAGTGTTAATGGACTGCTCCATGAAACATAAGTGTAACTCTGTGAGATGAATTCACACATCACCAAGAAGTTTCTAAGGAAACTTCTTTCTAGTTTTCATCTGTGGATATTTCCTTTGTCACCGTAACGTTCATTGCGCTATGAAGTATCTAATTGCAGATTTCCAGAAAACTGTGTTAACAAACTGATGACTGAAGAGGACCGTGTAACTCTGTGAGTTGCATTCACACATGGCAATGCAGTTTCCAGAAAGCTTCCCTTTAGTTATTATGTGTGGATATTTCCTTTTTCACCATAGCCCTCAATGAGCTCCCAAATATACCTTTGCAGAATCCACGACAACAGTGTTAGCAACCTGTTCCAAGAAGGGAAGTGTGGAACTCTGTGTGATAAAGTCACACATCAGAAAGCAATCTCTCAGAAAGCTTCCCTTTAGTTATTATGTGAGGATATTTCCTTTTTCACCATGGGCCCCTATGGGCTTCCAAATATCACTTTCCAGATTCCTTGAAAAGAGTGTTCGCAAACTGCTTCCTGAAGTCTAAGTTATACGTCTGTGAGATGAACTCACAGATCAGAAAGAAGTTTCTCAGAAAGCTTCTTTCACGTTTTGAACAGATGAAATTTCCTTTATCAGTGTAGGCCTCAATGCGGTCCAAGGAAGCCGTTCTCAGATTCCTCAAAGACAGTGTAAATGGACTGCTCCACGAAACATAAGTGTAACTCTGTGAAATGAATTCACACATCACCAAGTAGTTTCTAAGAAAGCGTCTTTCTAGTTTTCATCTGTGGATTTTTCCGTTGTCACCGTAAGGTTCATTGCGCTATGAAGTATCTAATTGCAGATTTCCAGAACACTGTGTTAACAAACTGATAACTGAGGAGAAACGTGTAACTCTGAGTTGCATTCACACATGGCAATGCAGTTTCCCAGAAAGCTTCTCTTTAGTTATTATGTGAGGATATTTAATTTTTCACCATAGCCCTCTATGAGCTTCCATATATACCTTTGAAGAATCAACGACAACAGTGTTAGCAAACTGTTCCAAGAAGGGATGGGTGGAACTCTGTGTGATGAAGCCACACATCAGAAAGGAATCTCTCAGAAAGCTTCTCTCGAGTTATTATGTGAGGATATTTCCTTTTTCACCATGGGCCCCTATGGGCTCCAAAATATCACTTTCCAGATTCCACGAAAAGAGTGTTAGCAAACTGCTTCCTGAAGTCTAAGTTATAAGTCTGTGAGATGAACTCACAGATCAGAAAGAAGTTTCTCAGAAAGCTTCTTTCACGATTTGAATGGATGAAATTTCCTTTATCAGCGTAGGCCTCAATGCGATCCAAGGAAGCCGTTCTCAGATTCCTCAAAGACAGTGTTAATGGACTGCTCCACGTAACATAAGTGTAACTCTGTGAGCTGAATTCACACATCACCAAGAAGTTTCTAAGAAAGCTTCTTTCTAGTTTTCATCTGTGGATATTTCCGTTGTCACCGTAAGCTTCATTGTGCTAAAAGGTATCCCATTGCAGATTTCCAGAAAACTTAGTTAGCAAACTGATCACTGAAGAGAAACGTGTAACTCTGTGAGTTGCATTCACTCATGGCAATGCAGTTTCTCCGAAGGCTTCTTTCCAATTTTGATGTGAGAATATTTCCTTTTTCACCATAGCCCTCAATGAGCTCCCAAATATACCTTTTCAGAATCCACGACAACCGTGTTAGCAATCTGTTCCAAGAAGGGAAGGGTGGAACTCTGTGTGATGAAGTCACACATCAGAAAGCAATCTCTCAGAAAGCTTCTCTCTAGTAGTTATGTGAGGATATTTCCTTTTTCATCATCTGCCCCTCTGGGCTCCCATATATCACTTTCCAGATTCCACGAAAAGAGTTTTAGCAAACTCCTTTCTGAAGTCTAAATTATAAGGCTGTGAGATGAAACCACAGATCAGAAAGAAGTTTCTCAGAAGGCTTCTTTCACCTTTGGAACGGATGATATTTCCGTTATCAGCGTAGGCCTCAATGCGATCCAAGGAAGCCCTTTTCAGTTTCCTCAAGGACAGTGTTAATGGACTGCTCCACGAAACAAAAGTGTAACTCTGTGAGATGAATTCACACATCACCAAGAAGTTTCTAAGAAAGCTTCTTTCTAGTTTTCATCTGAGGATATTTCCTTTGTCAACGTAAGCTTCATTGCGCTAAGAGATATCCCATTGCAGATTTCCAGAAAACTTAGCAAGCTGATCACTGAAGAGAAACGTGAAACTCTGTGAGTTGCATTCACTCACGGCAATGCAGTTTCTCAAGGATTCTATCCAGTTTTGATCCAAGGATATTTCCTTTTTCACCATATCCCTCAGTGAGCTCCCAGAGATCACTTTGCAGAACACAGGATAACAGAGTTAGCAAACGGTTCCAAGTAAGGATGTGTGGAACTCTGTGTGATGAAGTCACACGTCAGAAAGCTATCTCTCAGAAAGCTTCTCTCTAGTTATTATGTGAGGATATTTCCTTTTTCATCATGGGCTCCTAAGGTCTCCCAAATATCACATTCCAGATTCCACGAAAATAGTGCTAACAAACTGCTTCCTGAAGTCTAAGTTTTAAGTCTGTGAGATGAACTCACAGATCAGAAAGAAGTTTCTCAGAAGGCTTCTTTCACGTTTTGAAAGGACGATATTTCATTTTCCAGCGTAGGCCTCAATGCGATCCAAGGAAGCCCTTCTCAGGTTCCTCAAAGACAGTATTAATGGACTGCTCCACGAAACATAAGTGTAACTCTGTGAGATGAATTCACACATCACCAAGAAGTTTCGAAGAAAGCTTCTTTCTAGTTTTCATCTGTGCATATTTCCTTTGTCACCGTAAGCTTCATTGCGCTATGAAGTATCTGATTGCAGATTTCCAGAAAACTTAGTTAGCAAACTGATCACTGAAGAGAAACGTGTAACTCTGTGTTTTGCATTCACTCATGGCAATGCAGTTTCTCAGAAGGCTTTTTTCCAGTTTTGATCTGAGGATATTTCCTTTTTCTCCATAGCGCTCAATGAGCTCCCAAATATACCTTTGCAGAATCAACAACAGTGTTAGCAAACTGTTCCAAGAAGGGAAGGGTGGAACTCTGTGTGATGAAGCCGCACATCAGAAAGAAATCTCTCAGAAAACTTCTCTCTCTAATTATTATGTGCGGATATTTCCTCTTTCACCATGGGCCCCTATGGGCTCCCAAATATCACTTTACAGATTCCACGAAAAGAGTGTTAGCAAACTGCTTCCTGAAGTCTAAGTTATAAGTCTGTGAGATGAACTCACAGATCAGAGAGAAGTTTCTCCCAAAGCTTCTTTCACGTTTTGAACTGATGATATTTCCTTTATCAGCGTAGGCCTCAATGCGATCCAAAGAAGTCCTTCTCAGGTTCCTCAAAGACAGTGTTAATGGACTGCTGCATGAAACAGACGTGTAATTCTGTGAGATGAATTCACACAGCACCAAGAAGTTTCTAGGAACGCTTCTTTCTAGTTTTCATCCGACGATATTTCCTTTGTCACCATAAGATTCATTGCGTTCAGAAGTATCCCATTGCAGATTTCCAGAAAACTGTGTTAGCAAACTGAACACTGAAGAGAAACGTGTAACTCTGTGAGTTGCATTCACACATTCAAATGTAGTTTCTCAGAAGCCTTCTTTCCAGTTTTGATCTGAGGATATTTCCTTTTTCACCATAGACCTCAGTGAGATCCCAAAAATCACTTTGCAGAACACAAGATAACAGAGTTAGCAATCTGTTCCAAGAAGGGAATTGTGGAACTCTGTGTGAGGAAGTCACACATCAGAAAGCAATCTCTCAGCAAGTTTCTCTCTAGTTATTATCTCAGCATATTTCCTTTTTCACCATGGGCCCCTATGGGTTCCCAAATCTCACCTGGCAGATTCCCCGAAAAGAGCGTTAGCAAACTGCTTCCTGAGAACTTAGCTGTAACTCTGTGAGAGGAATTCACAGATCACAAAGAAGATTCTCAGAAAGCTTCTTTCACGTTTTGAACTGATGATATTTCCTTTTTCAGCGTAGGCCTCATTGCGATCCAAAGAAGTCCTTCTCAGGGTCCTCAAAGACAGTGTTAATAGAATGCTGCACGAAAAATAAGTGTAACTTTGTGAGATGAATTCACACGTCACCAAGAAGTTCCTAAGAAACCTTCTTTCTAGTTTTCATCTGAGGATATATCCTTTGTCACCGTAAGCTTCATTGCGTTCAGAACTATCCCATTGCAAATTTCCAGAAATCTGTGTTAGCAAACTGAATACTGAAGAGAAACGTGTAACTCTGTGAGTTGCATTCACACATTGAAATGCAGTTTCTCAGAAGGCTTCTTTCCAGTTTTCATCTCAGGATATTTCCTTTTTCAACGTAGCCCTCAGTGAGCTCCCAAATATCACTTTGCGGAACACAAGATAACAGAGTTAGCAAACTCTTCAAAGAAGGCAAGGGTGGAACTCTGTGTGATGACGTCACACATCAGAAAGCAATCTCTCAGAAAGCTTCTCTCTAGTTATTATCTGAGGATATTTCCTTTTTCACCATGGGCCCCTATGGGCTCCCAAATCTCATTTGGCAGATTCCACGAAACAGAGTTAGCAAACTGCGTCCTGAGAACTATGTTGTAACTCTGTGAGAGTCATTCAGAGATCACAAAGAAGATTCTCAGAAAGCTTATTTCACGTTTTGAACTGATGATATTTCCTTTACCAGCGTAGGCCTCAATGCGATCCAAAGAAGTCCTTCTCAGGTTCCTCAAAGACAGTGTTAATGGACTGCTGCATGAAACATAAGTGTAATTCTGTGAGATGAATTTGCACATCACCAAGAAGTTTCTAACAGGGCTTCATTCTAGTTTTCATCTGAGGATATTTCCTTTGTCACCGTAAGCTTCATTGCGTTCAGAAGAATCCCATTGCAGATTTCCAGAAAACTGTGTTAGCAAACTGAACACTGAAGAGAAACGTGTAACATTGTGAGTTGCATTCACACCTCGAAATGCAGTTTCTCAGAAGGCTTCTTTAAAGTTTTGATCCAAGGATATTTCCTTTTTCACCATATCCCTCAGTGAGCTCCCAAAGATCACTTTGCAGAACACAGCATAACAGAGTTAGCAAACGGTTCCAAATAGGGATGGGTGGAACTCTGTGTGATGAAGTCACACATCAGAAAGCAATCTCTCAGAAAGCTTCTTTCTAGTTATTATGTGAGGATATTTCCTTTTTCACCATGGGCCTCTAAGGGCTCACAAATAAGACTTTACAGATTCCACGAAAAGAGTGTAAGTAAACTGCTACTTGCAGTCTAAGTTATACGTCTGTGAGATGAACTCACAGATCAGAAAGAAGTTTCTCAGAAAGCTTCTTTCACGTTTTGAACGGATGAAATTTCCTTTATCAGCGTAGGCCTCAATGCGATCCAAAGAAGCCGTTCTCAGATTCTTCAAAGACAGTGTTAATGGACTCCTCCACGAAACATAAGTGTAACTCTGTGAGATGAATTCACACATCACCAAGAAGTTTCGAAGAAAGCTTCTTTCTAGTTTTCATCTGTGGATATTTCCTTTGTCACCGTAAGCTTCATTGCGCTATGAAGTATCTCATTGCAGATTTCCAGAAAACTTAGTTAGCAAACTGATCACTGAAGAGAAACGTGTAACTCTGTGTGTTGCATTCACTCATGGCAATGCAGTTTCTCAGAAGGCTTCTTTCCAGTTTTGATCTGAGGATATTTTCTTTTTCTCCTTAGCCCTCAATGAGC
Organism: Rhinopithecus roxellana; assembly: GCF_007565055.1. Lineage (NCBI taxonomy): Eukaryota > Metazoa > Chordata > Mammalia > Primates > Cercopithecidae > Rhinopithecus > Rhinopithecus roxellana. Next base: position 147,604,669 of record NC_044552.1, read on the forward strand.
TCCCAAATATACCTTTGCAGAATCCACGACAACAGTGTTAGCAAACTGTTCCAAGAAGGGAAGGGTGGAACTCTGTGTGATGAAGTCAGACGTCTGAAAGCAAACTCTCAGAAAGCTTCCCTTTATTTATTATGTGAATATATTTCCTTTTTCATCAAGGGCCCCTATGGGCTCCCAAATATCACTTTCCAGATTCCACGAAAAGACTGTTCCCAAACTGCTTCCTGATCTCTAAGTCGTAAATCTGTGAGATGAAATCACAGATCAGAAATAAATTTCTCAGAAGGATTCTTTCACGTTTTGAACGGATGATATTTCCTTTATCAGCGTAGGCCTCAATGTGATCCAAGTAAGCCCGTCTCAGATTCCTCAAAGACAGGGTTAATGGACTGCTCCATGAAACATAAGTGTAACTCTGTGAGATGAATTCACACATCACCATGAAGTTTCTAAGTAAGCTTCTATCTAGTTTTCATCTCTGGATATTTCCTTTGTCACCGTAAGGTTCATTGCGCTATGAAGTATCTAATTGCAGATTTCTAGAAAACTGTGTTAACAAACTGATCACAGAAGAGAAACGTGTAACTCTGTGAGTTGCATTCACACATGGCAATGCAGTTTCTCAGAAAGCTTCTATTTAGTTATTATGTGAGGATATTTCCTTTTTCACCATACCCTCAATGAGCTCCCAAATATACCTTTGCAGAATCCACGACAACAGTGTTAACAAACTGTTCCAAGAAGGGAAGGGTGGAACTCTGTGTGATGAAGCCACACATCAGAAAGAAATCTCTCAGAAAGCTTCTCTCTAGTTATTATGTGAGGATATTTCCTCTTTCACCATGGGCCCCTATGGGCTCCCAAATATCACTTTACAGATTCCAGGAAAAGAGTGTTAGCAAACTGCTTCCTGAAGTCTAAGTTATAAGTCTGTGAGATGAACTCACAGATCAGAAAGAAGTTTCTCAGAAAGCTTCTTTCACGTTTTGAACTGATGATATTTCCTTTATCAGCGTAGGCCTCAATGCGATCCAAAGAAGTCCTTCTCAGGTTCCTCAAAGACAGTGTTAATGGACTGCTGCATGAAACAGACGTGTAATTCTGTGAGATGAATTCACACAGCACCAAGAAGTTTCTAGGAAAGCTTCTTTCTAGTTTTCATCCGAGGATATTTCCTTTGTCACCGTAAGATTCATTGCGTTCAGAAGTATCCCATTGCAGATTTCCAGAAAACTGTGTTAGCAAACTGAACACTGAAGAGAAACGTGTAACTCTGTGAGTTGCATTCACACATTCAAATGCAGTTTCTCAGAAGCCTTCTTTCCAGTTTTGATCTGAGGATATTTCCTTTTTCACCATAGACCTCAGTGAGATCCCAAAAATCACTTTGCAGAACACAAGATAACAGAGTTAGCAATTTGTTCCAAGAAGGGAAGGGTGGAACTCTGTGTGAGGAAGTCACACATCAGAAAGCAATCTCTCAGCAAGCTTCTCTCTAGTTATTATCTCAGCATATTTCCTTTTTCACCATGGGCCCCTATGGGTTCCCAAATCTCACCTGGCAGATTCCCCGAAAAGAGCGTTAGCAAACTGCTTCCTGAGAACTAAGCTGTAACTCTGTGAGAGGAATTCACAGATCACAAAAAAGTTTCTCAGAAAGTTTCTTTCACGTTTTGAACTGATGATATTTCCTTTTTCAGCGTAGGCCTCAATGCGATCCAAAGAAGTCCTTCTCAGGGCCCTCAAAGACAGTGTTAACGGAATGCTGCACGAAAAATAAGTGTAACTTTGGGAGATGAATTCACACGTCACAAAGATGTTTGTAACAGAGCGGCTATCTAGTTTTCATCTGATAATATTTCCTTTGTCACCACAAGCTTCATGGCGTTCAGAAGTATCCCACTGCAGATTTCCAGAATACTGTGTTAGCAACCTGAACACTGAGGAGAAAAATGTAACTCTGTGAGTTGCATTCACACATCGAAATGAAGTTTCTCAGACGGCTTCCTTCCAATTTTGATCTGAGGACATTTTCTTTTTCACCATAGCTCTCAGTGAGCTCCTAAATATCACTTTGCAGAACACAAGATAACAGACTTAGCAAACTCTTCAAAGAAGGGAAGGGTGGAACTCTGTGTGATGAACTCACACATCAGAAAGCAATCTCTCAGAAGGCTTCTCTCTAGTTATTATGTGAGGATATTTCCTTTTTCACCATGGGCCCCTATGGGCTTCCAAATCTCACTTGCCAGAATTCCACGAAAAGAGTGTTCGTAAACTGCTTCCTGAAGTACTAAGCTTATACGTCTGTGAGATGAACTCACAGAACACAAAGAAGTTTCTCAGAAAGCTTCTTTCACGTTTTGAACTGATGATATTTCCTTTATCAGCGTAGGTCTCAATGCGATCCAAAGAAGTCCTTCTCAGGTTCCTCAAAGAGAGTGTTAATGGACTGCTGCATGAAACAGACATGTAATTCTGTGAGACGAATTCACACAGCACCAAGAAGTTTCTAACAATGCTTCTTTCTAGTTTTCATCTGAGGATATTTCCTTTGTCACCGTAAGATTCATTGCGTTCAGAAGTATCCCATTGCAGATTTCCAGAAAACTTAGCAAGCTGATCACTGAAGAGAAACGTGAAACTCTGTGAGTTGCATTCACTCATGGCAATGCAGTTTCTCAGAAGGCTTCTTACCAGTTTTGATCCAAGGATATTTCCTTTTCACCATATCCCTCAGTGAGCTCTCAAAGAACACTTTGCAGAACACAGGATAACAGAGTTAGCAAACGGTTCCAAGTAGGGATGGGTGGAACTCTGTGTGATGAAGTCACACATCAGAAAGCGATCTCTCAGAAGGCATCTCTCTAAATATTATGTGAGGATATTTCCTTTTTCACCATGGGCCCCTAGGGGCTTTCAAATATTACTTTCCAGAATCCACGAGAAGAGTGTTCATAAACTGCTTCCTGAAGTCTAAGTTATACGTCTGTGAGATGAACTCACAGATCAGAAAGAAGTTTCTCAGAAAGCTTATTTCATGTTTTGAACGGGTGAAAATTCCTTTTTCAGTGTAGGCCTCACTGCGATCCAAGGAAGCCCTGTTCAGGATCCTCAAAGACAGTGTTAATGGACTGCTCCAAGAAACATAAGTGTAACTCTGTGAGCTGAATTCACACATCACCAAGAATTTCTAAGACAGCTTTTTTCTAGTTTTCATCTGAGGATATTTCCTTTCTCACCGTAAGCTTCATTGCGCTAAGAGGTATCCCATTGCAGTTTTCCAGAAAACTTAGTTAGCAAACTGATCATTAAAGAGAAACGTGTAACTCTGTGAGTTGCATTCACTCATGGCAATGTAGTTTCTCAGAAGGCTTCTTTCCGTTTTGATCTGAGGATATTTTCGTTTTTCACCGTAGGCCCTCAATGAGCTCTACAATAGAGCTTTGGCAGAATCCACAATAACAGTGTTAGCAACTGTTCCAAGAAAGGGAACGGTGGAACTCTGTGTGAGGAAGTCATACATCAGAAAGCAATCTCTCAGAAGCTTCTCTCTATTATTATGTGAGGATATTTCCTTTTCCATCATGGGCTCCTATGGGCTCTCCCAAATATCACATTCCAGAGTCCAAGAAAATAGTGCTAGCAACTGCTTCCTGAAGTCTAAGTTTTAAGTCTGTGAGAATGAACTCACAGATCAGAAAGAAGTTTCTCAGAAGGCTTCTTTCACGTTTGAAAGGATGATATTTCATTTTCAGCGTAGGCCCTCAATGCGATCCAAGGAAGCCCTTCTCAGTTCTCAAAGACAGTATTAATGGACTGCTCACGAAACAAAGAGTGTAACTCTGTGAGATGAATTCACACATCACCAAGAAGTTTCGAAGAAAGCTTCTTTCTAGTTTTCATCTGTGGATATTTCCTTTGTCACCGTAAGCTTCATTGCGCTATGAAGTATCTCATTGCAGATTTCCAGAAAACTTAGTTAGCAAACTGATCACTGAAGAGAAATGTGTAAACTCTGTGTGTTGCATTCACTCATGCAATGCAGTTTTCTCATAAGGCTTCTTTCCAGTTTTGATCTGAGGATATTTCCTTTTTCTCCATAGCCCTCAATGAGCTCCCAAATATACCTTTGCAGAATCCACGACAACAGTGTTAGCAAACTGTTCCAAGAAGGGAAGGGTGGAACTCCGTGTGATGAAGTCAGACGTCTGTAAGCAATCCTCTCAGAAAGCTTCCCTTTATTTATTATGTGAATATATTTTCTTTTCATCAAGGGGCCCTATTGGCTTCCCAATATCACTTTCCAATTCCACGAAAAGACTGTTTCGCAAACTGCTTCCTGAAGTCTAAGTTATAAGTCTGTGAGATGAACTCACAGATCAGAAATAAGTTTCTCAGAAAGGATTCTTTCACGTTTTGAACGGATGAAATTTCCTTTATCAGCGTAGGCCTCAATGCGATCCAAGGAAGCCCTTCTCAGATTCCTCAAAACAGTGTTAATGGACTGCTCCCGAAACATAAGTGTAACTCTGTGAGATGAATTCACTACATCACCAAGAAGTTACTATGAAAGCTTCTTTCTAGTTTTCATCTGTGGATATTTCCTTTGTCACCGTAAGGTTACATTGCGCTAATGAGTATACTAATTGCAGATTGCCAGAAAACTTTAGTTAGCATACTGATCACTGAAGAGAAACGTGTAACTATGTGAGTTGCATTCACACATGGCAATGCAGATTCTCAGAAATGCTTCTCTTTAGTTTTTATGTGAGGATATTTCCTTTTTCACCATAGCCCTCAATGAGCTCCAAATATACCTTTGCAGAATCCACGACAACAGTGTTAGCAAACTGTTCCAAGAAGGGAAGAGTGGAACTGTGTTTGATGAAGTCACACATCCGAAAGCAATCTCTCAGAAAGCTTCTGTCTAGTTATTATGTGAGGATATTTCCTTTTTCACCATGGGCCCCTATGGCCTCCGAAATATCACTTTAGATTCCACGAAAAGAGTGTTAGCAAACTGCTTCCTGAAGTCTAAGTTATAAGTCTGTGAGATGAACTCACCGATCAGAAAAAGTTTCTCAGAAAGCTTCTTTCATGTTTTGAACGGATGAAATTTCCTTTATCAGCGTAGGCCTCATGCGAACCAAAGAAGCCCTTCTCATGTTCCTCAAAGACAATGTTAATGGACTGCTTCCACGAAACATAAGTGTAACTCTGTGTGATGAATTCACACATCACCAAGAAGTTTCTAAGAAAGCTTCTTCTAGTTTTCATCTGAGGATATTTCCTTTGTCACTGAAAGCTTCATTGCCTAAGAGGTATCCCACTGCAGAATTCCAGAAAACTTAGTTAGCATCTGATCACTGAAGAGAAACGTGTAACTCTGTGAGTTGCATTCACACATGGCAATGCAGTTTCTCAGAAGGCTTCTTTCCAGTTTTGATCTGAGGATATTTCATTTTTCACCATAGCCCTCAATGAGCTTCAAATATACCTTTGCAGTATCCACGAAAACAGTGTTAGCAAACTGTTCCAAGAAGGGAAGGGTGGAACTCTGTGTGATGAAGTTACACATCAGAAAGGAATCTCTCAGAAAGCTTCTCTCTGGTTATTATGTGAGGATATTTCCTTTTTCATCATGGTCCCCATGGGCTCCCAAATATGCCTTTCCAGAATCCATGAAAAGAGTGTTAGCAAACTGCTTCCTGAAGTCTAAGTTATAACTCTGTGACATGAACTCACAGATAAGAAAGAAGTTTCTCAGAAAGCTTCTTTCACATTGTGAACGGATGAAATATCCTTTATCTGCGTAGGCCTCAATCCGATTCGAGGAAGCACTTCTCAGGTTCCTCAAGGACAGTGTTAATGGACTGCTCCACGAAACATAAGTGTAACTCTGAGAGATGAATTCACACATCACCAAGAATTTTCTAAAAACGCTTCTTTCTAGATTCATCTGAGGATACTTCCTTTGTCACCATAAGCTTTATTGCACTAAGAGGTATCCCATTGCAGATTTCCCGAAAACTTAGTTAGCAAACTGATCACTGAAGAGAAATGTGTAACTCTGTGAATTGCATTCACTCACGGCATTGCAGTTTCTCCGAAGGCTTCTTTCCAGTTTTGATCTGAGGATATTTCATTTTTCACCATAGCCCTCAATGAGCTTCAAAATATACCTTTGCAGAATCCATGACAACAGTGTTAGCACACTGTTCCCAGAAGGGATGGGTGGAACTCTGTGTGCTGAAGTCACACATCAGAAAGCAATCTCTCAGAAAGCTTCTCTCTAGTCATTATGTGAGGATATTTCCTTTTTCATCAAGGGCCCCTTTCGGGTCCCAAATATCACTTTCTGTATTCCACGAAAAGGGAGTTTGCAAACTGCTTCCTGAAGTCTTAGTTATAAGTCTGCGAGATGAGCTCACAGATCAGAAAGAAGTTTCTAAGAAGGCTTCTTTCACGTTTTGAACGGATGATATTTCCTTTATCAGCGTCGGCCTCAATGCGATCCAAGGAAACCGTTCTCAGGTTCCTCAAAGACAGTGTTAATGGACTGCTCCACGAAACATAAGTGTAACTCTGTGAGATGAATTCACACATCACCAAGAAGTTTCTAAGAAACCTTCTTTCTAGTTTTCATATGAGGATATTTCCTTTGTCACCGTAAGCTTCATTGCGCTGGGAGGTATAGCATTGCAGATTTCCAGAAAACTTAGTTAGCAAACTGATCACTGAAGAGAAACGTGTAACTCTGTGAGTTGCAATCACTCATTGCAATGCAGTTTCTCAGAAGGCTTCTTTCCATTTTTGATCTGAGGATATTTCCTTTTTCACCATAGCCCTCTAACCGCTCCCAAATATACCATTGCAAAATCCACGACAACAGTGTTAGCAAACTGTTCCAAGAAGGGAAGGGTGGAACTCTGTGTGATGAAGTCACACATCAGAAAGCAATCTCTCAGAAAGCTTCTCTCTAGTTATTATGTGAGGATATTTCCTTTTTCACCATGGGCCAATATGGACTACCAAATATCACTCTCCAGATTCCACGAAAAGAGTGTTTGCAACCTGCGTCCTGAAGTCTATGTTATAAGTCTGTGAGATGAACTCACAGATCAGAACGAAGTTTCTCAGAAAGCTTCTTTCACGTTTGAACGGAAGAAATTTCCTTTATCAGCATAAGCCTCAATGCGATCCAACGAAGCCCTTCTCAGGTTCCTCAAAGACAGTGTTAATGGACTGCTCCACGAAACATGAGTGTAACTCTGTGAGATGAATTCACAAATCACCAAGAAGTTTCTAAGAAAGCTTCTTTCTAGTTTTCATCTTAGGATATTTCCTTTGTCACCGTAAGCTTCATTGCGTTAGAGGTATCCATTGCAGATTTCCAGAAAACTGTAGTTATGAACTGAGCACTGAAGAGAAACGTGTAACTCTGTGAGTTGTATTCACACATCGAAATGCATTTCTCAGAAAGGCTTTCTTCCAGTTTTGATCTGAGGAATATTTCCTTTTCACCATAGCCTTCAGTGAGGTTCCCAAATATCACTTTGCAGAACTCAAGATAACACAGTTAGCAAATTGTTCCAAGAAGGGAAGGTGGAAACTCTGTGTGATGAAGTCACACATCGAAAGCAAATCTCTCAGTAAAGCTTCTCTCTAGTTATTATCTGAGGATATTTCCTTTTTCAGCATTGGCCCTAAGGGCTCCCAAATCTCACTTGGCAGATTCCACGAAAAGAGTGTTAGCCAAATTGCTTCCTGAGAACTAAGCTGTAAGCTCTGTGAGAGCAATTCACAGATCACAAAGAAGTTTCTCAGAAAGCTTCTTTCAACGTTTTGAACGGAAGAAATTTCATTTATCAGCGTAGGCCTCAATGCGATCCAAAGAAGCCGTTCTCAGTTCCTCAAAGACAGTGTTAATGGACTGCTCCACGAAACATAAGTGTAACTCTGTGAGATGAATTCACACATCACCAAGAAGTTTCTAAGATAGCTTCTTTCTAGTTTTCATCTGTGGATATTTCCTTTGTCACCGTAAGCTTCATTCGCTCTGAAGTATCTAATTGCAGATTTCCAGAAAACTGTGTTAACAAACTGATCACTGAAGAGAAACGTGTAACTCTGTGAGTTGCACTCACACATTGCACTGCAGTTTCTCAGAAGCTTCTCTTTAGTTATTATGTGAGGATATTTCCTTTTTCACCATAGCCCTCAATGAGCTCCCAAATATACCTTTGCAGAATCCACGACAACAGTGTTAGCAAACTGTTCCAAGAAGGGCAGGGTGGAACTCTGTGTGACGAAGCCACACATCAGAAAGGAATCTCTCAGAAAGCTTCTCTCTAGTTATTAGGTGAGGATATTTCCTTTTTCACCATGGGCCCCTATGGGCTCCCAAATATCACTTTACAGATTCCACGAAAAGAGTGTTAGCAAACTACTTCCTGAAGTCTAAGTTATAGGTCTGTGAGATGAACACACAGATCAGACAGACGTTTCTTAGAAAGCTTCTTTCACGTTTTGAACGGATGAAATTTCCTTTATCAGCGTAGACCTCAATGCGATCCAAGGAAGCCCTTCTCAGGTTCCTCAAAGACAGTGTTAATGGACTGCTCCACGAAACCTAAATGTAACTCTGTTGGATGAATTCACACATCACCAAGAAGTTTCTAAGAAACCTTCTTTCTAGTTTTCATGTGTGGATATTTCCTTTGTCACCGTAAGCTTCATTGCGCTACGAGGTATCCCATTGCAGATTTCCAGAAAACGTAGCAAACTCATCACTGAAGAGAATCGTGTAACTCTGTGGGTTGCATTCACACATCGAAGTGCATTTTCCCAGAACGCTTCTTTCCAGTGTTTATCTGAAGATATTTCCTTGTTCACCATAGCCCTCAATGAGCTCCCAAATATCACTTTGCAGTATCCACAACAACAGTGTTAGCAAACTGTTCCAAGAAGGGAAGGGTGGAACTCTGTGTGCTGAAGTCACACATCAGAAAGCAGTCTCTCAGAAAGCTTTTCTCTAGTTATTATCTGAGGCTATTTCCTTTTTCACAATGGGCTCCAATGGACTCCCAAATATCCCTTTGCAGATTCCACGAAAAGTGAGGTAGCAAACTGCTTCCTGAGGCCTAAGTTGTAACTCTGTGAGATGAATTCAAAGATCACAAAGAAGTGTCTCAGAAAGCTTCTTTCTCATTTTTATTGGAAGATATTTCCATTGGCCCCATTGTTTTCAAAGAGATCCGGAATATCTGTTCTCAGATTCCACACAAATAAGGCTAGGCCACGGCCCCACGAAATACAGCTGTAACTTAGTGACTTGAATTCACACATCACAAAGCGGTTTCTCAGAAAACTTCTTTCTTTAGTAAGACCAGGTTATTTGTGGTCTCGGAGCACCACCGTGTGTCCTTTTGCAGATTCTGCGGAAACTCTGCTAGCAAGCTTCTCAGTCAAAACAATGATGGACATCTGTGGGCTGAATTCATACACAACAAAGAAGTTTCTGAGAAGGCTTCTCTGCAGGTTTCTCTGAGGATAGTTCCTTATTCACCATGTGATTCAACGATATCCAAGACAACACATCTGACATTCCTCAAAATGAGTGCTAGGAAACTCCCCCGAGAAAGGGTGATGTAACACTGTGAAATGAATTCACATATCACAAAGGAGTTTCTCAGAAAGCATGATTCCGCTTTTTCTTGGAGGATATTTCTTTTCTCCTTCTATTCTTCAAAGCCATCAGAAATATCACTTCTCAGAATCCACGGAAACAGTCCTAAGAAACGGCTCCAAAAAACACTAGCGTAACTCTGTGAGATGAAGTCACACATCAGAAAGCAATCTCTCAGAAAGCTTCTCTCTAGTTATTATGTGAGGATATTTCCTTTTTCACCAAGGGACCCTACGGGCTCCCAAATATCACTTTCCAGATTCCACGAAAAGAGTGTTAGCAAACTGCTTCCTGAAGTGCAAGTTATAAGTCTGTGAGATGAACTCACAGATCAGAAAGAAGTTTCTCAGAAAGCTTCTTTCACGTTTTGAACGGATGAAATTTCCTTTATCAGCGTAGGCCTCAATGAGATCCAAAGAAGCCGTTCTCAGATCCCTCAAAGACAGTGTTAATGGACTGCTCCACAAAACATAAGTGTAACTCTGTGAGATGAATTCACACATCAAGAAGAAGTTTCTAGGAAAGCTTCTTTCTAGTTTTCATCTGAGGATATTTCCTTTGTCTCCTTAAGGTTCATTGCGCTATGAAGTATCTAATTGCAGATTTCCAGAAAACTGTGTTAACAAACTGATCACCGAAGACAAACATGTAACTCTGTGAGTTGCATTCACACATGGCAATGCAGTTTCTCAGAAAGCTTACCTTTAGTTATTATGTGTGGATATTTCCTTTTTCACCATAGCTCTCAATGAGCTCCCAAATATACCTTTGCAGTATCCACGAAAACAGGGTTAGTAAACTGTTCCAAGAAGGGAAGGGTGGAACTCTGTGTGATTAAGTCACACATCACAAAGCAATCTCTCAGAAAGCTTCTCTCTAGTTATTATGTGAGGATATTTCCTTTTCACCATGGGCCCCTATGGGCTCCCAAATATCACTTTCCAGAATCCACGAAAAGAGTGTTCCCAAACAGCTTCCTGAAGTCCAAGTTATCAGTCTGTGAGATGAACTGACAGATCAGAAAGAAGTTTCTCACAAAGCTTCTTTCACGTTTTGAACGGATGAAATTTCCTTTATCAGCGTAGGCCTCAATGCGATCCATGGAAGCCCTTCTCAGGTTCCTCAAAGACAGTGTTAATGAACTGCTCCACGAAACATAAATGTAACTCCTTGAGATGAATTCACACATCAACAAAAAGTTCCTACGAAAGATTCTTTCTAGTTTTCATCTGTGGATATTTCCTTTGTCACCTTAAGGTTCATTGCGCTATGAAGTATCTAATTGCAGATTTCCAGAAAACTGTGTTACCAAACTGATCACTGAAGAGAACCGTGTAACTCTGTGAGTTGCATTCACACATGGCAATGCAGTTTCCCAGAAAGCTTCCATTTTGTTATTATGTGAGGAAATTTCCTTTTTCACCATTGCCCTCAATGAGCTTCCAAGTATAGCTTTGCAGAATCCACGACAACAGTGTTAGCAAACTGTTCCAAGAAGGGAAAGCTGGAACTCTGTGTGATGAAGTCACACATCAGAAAGCAATCTCTCAGAAAGCTTCTCTCTAGTTATTATGTGAGGATATTTCCTTTTTCACCATGGGCCACTAAGGGCTCCCAAATATCACTTTCCGGAATCCACGAAAAGAGAGTTCGCAAACTGTTTCCTGAAGTCTAAGTTATATGTCTGTGAGATGAACTCACAGATCAGAAAGAAGTTTCTCAGAAAGCTTCTTTCACGTTTTGAACGGAAGAAATTTCCTTTAAATGCGTATGCCTCAATGCGATCCAAGGAAGCCCTTCTCAGGTTCCTCAAAGACAGTGTTAATGGACTGCTCCATGAAACATAAGTGTAACTCTGTGAGATGAATTCACACATCACCAAGAAGTTTCTAAGGAAACTTCTTTCTAGTTTTCATCTGTGGATATTTCCTTTGTCACCGTAACGTTCATTGCGCTATGAAGTATCTAATTGCAGATTTCCAGAAAACTGTGTTAACAAACTGATGACTGAAGAGGACCGTGTAACTCTGTGAGTTGCATTCACACATGGCAATGCAGTTTCCAGAAAGCTTCCCTTTAGTTATTATGTGTGGATATTTCCTTTTTCACCATAGCCCTCAATGAGCTCCCAAATATACCTTTGCAGAATCCACGACAACAGTGTTAGCAACCTGTTCCAAGAAGGGAAGTGTGGAACTCTGTGTGATAAAGTCACACATCAGAAAGCAATCTCTCAGAAAGCTTCCCTTTAGTTATTATGTGAGGATATTTCCTTTTTCACCATGGGCCCCTATGGGCTTCCAAATATCACTTTCCAGATTCCTTGAAAAGAGTGTTCGCAAACTGCTTCCTGAAGTCTAAGTTATACGTCTGTGAGATGAACTCACAGATCAGAAAGAAGTTTCTCAGAAAGCTTCTTTCACGTTTTGAACAGATGAAATTTCCTTTATCAGTGTAGGCCTCAATGCGGTCCAAGGAAGCCGTTCTCAGATTCCTCAAAGACAGTGTAAATGGACTGCTCCACGAAACATAAGTGTAACTCTGTGAAATGAATTCACACATCACCAAGTAGTTTCTAAGAAAGCGTCTTTCTAGTTTTCATCTGTGGATTTTTCCGTTGTCACCGTAAGGTTCATTGCGCTATGAAGTATCTAATTGCAGATTTCCAGAACACTGTGTTAACAAACTGATAACTGAGGAGAAACGTGTAACTCTGAGTTGCATTCACACATGGCAATGCAGTTTCCCAGAAAGCTTCTCTTTAGTTATTATGTGAGGATATTTAATTTTTCACCATAGCCCTCTATGAGCTTCCATATATACCTTTGAAGAATCAACGACAACAGTGTTAGCAAACTGTTCCAAGAAGGGATGGGTGGAACTCTGTGTGATGAAGCCACACATCAGAAAGGAATCTCTCAGAAAGCTTCTCTCGAGTTATTATGTGAGGATATTTCCTTTTTCACCATGGGCCCCTATGGGCTCCAAAATATCACTTTCCAGATTCCACGAAAAGAGTGTTAGCAAACTGCTTCCTGAAGTCTAAGTTATAAGTCTGTGAGATGAACTCACAGATCAGAAAGAAGTTTCTCAGAAAGCTTCTTTGACGTTTTGAATGGATGAAATTTCCTTTATCAGCGTAGGCCTCAATGCGCTCCAAAGAAGCCATTCTCAGATTCCTCAAAGACAGTGTTAATGGACTGCTCCACGAAACATAAGTGTAACTCTGTGAGATGAATTCACACATCACCAAGAATTTTCTAAGAAAGCTTCTTTCTAGTTTTCATCTGTGGATATTTCCTTTCTCACCGAAAGTTTCATTGTGCTATGAAGTATCTAATTGCAGATTTCCAGAAAACTGTGTTAACAAACTGATCACTGAGCAGAAACGTGTTACTCTGTGAGTTGCATTCACACATGGCAATGCAGTTTCTCAGAAAGCTTCTCTTTAGTTATTATGTGAGGATATTTCCTTTTTCACCACAGCCCTCAATGAGCTCCCAAATATACCTATGCAGTATCCACGACAAGTGTTAGGAAACTGTTCCAAGAAGGGAAGGGTGGAACTCTGTGTGATGAAGCCACACATCAGAAAGGAATCTCTCAGAAAGCTTCTCTCTAGTTATTATGTGAGGATATTTCCTTTTTCACCATGGGCCCCTAAGGGCTCCCAAAAATCACTTTCCAATTCCACGAAAAGATTCGTCGGAAACTGCTTCCAGAAGTCTAAGTTATAAGTCTGTGAGATGAACTCACAGATCAGAAAGAAGTTTCTCAGAAAGCTTCTTTCACGATTTGAATGGATGAAATTTCCTTTATCAGCGTAGGCCTCAATGCGATCCAAGGAAGCCGTTCTCAGATTCCTCAAAGACAGTGTTAATGGACTGCTCCACGTAACATAAGTGTAACTCTGTGAGCTGAATTCACACATCACCAAGAAGTTTCTAAGAAAGCTTCTTTCTAGTTTTCATCTGTGGATATTTCCGTTGTCACCGTAAGCTTCATTGTGCTAAAAGGTATCCCATTGCAGATTTCCAGAAAACTTAGTTAGCAAACTGATCACTGAAGAGAAACGTGTAACTCTGTGAGTTGCATTCACTCATGGCAATGCAGTTTCTCCGAAGGCTTCTTTCCAATTTTGATGTGAGAATATTTCCTTTTTCACCATAGCCCTCAATGAGCTCCCAAATATACCTTTTCAGAATCCACGACAACCGTGTTAGCAATCTGTTCCAAGAAGGGAAGGGTGGAACTCTGTGTGATGAAGTCACACATCAGAAAGCAATCTCTCAGAAAGCTTCTCTCTAGTAGTTATGTGAGGATATTTCCTTTTTCATCATCTGCCCCTCTGGGCTCCCATATATCACTTTCCAGATTCCACGAAAAGAGTTTTAGCAAACTCCTTTCTGAAGTCTAAATTATAAGGCTGTGAGATGAAACCACAGATCAGAAAGAAGTTTCTCAGAAGGCTTCTTTCACCTTTGGAACGGATGATATTTCCGTTATCAGCGTAGGCCTCAATGCGATCCAAGGAAGCCCTTTTCAGTTTCCTCAAGGACAGTGTTAATGGACTGCTCCACGAAACAAAAGTGTAACTCTGTGAGATGAATTCACACATCACCAAGAAGTTTCTAAGAAAGCTTCTTTCTAGTTTTCATCTGAGGATATTTCCTTTGTCAACGTAAGCTTCATTGCGCTAAGAGATATCCCATTGCAGATTTCCAGAAAACTTAGCAAGCTGATCACTGAAGAGAAACGTGAAACTCTGTGAGTTGCATTCACTCACGGCAATGCAGTTTCTCAAGGATTCTATCCAGTTTTGATCCAAGGATATTTCCTTTTTCACCATATCCCTCAGTGAGCTCCCAGAGATCACTTTGCAGAACACAGGATAACAGAGTTAGCAAACGGTTCCAAGTAAGGATGTGTGGAACTCTGTGTGATGAAGTCACACGTCAGAAAGCTATCTCTCAGAAAGCTTCTCTCTAGTTATTATGTGAGGATATTTCCTTTTTCATCATGGGCTCCTAAGGTCTCCCAAATATCACATTCCAGATTCCACGAAAATAGTGCTAACAAACTGCTTCCTGAAGTCTAAGTTTTAAGTCTGTGAGATGAACTCACAGATCAGAAAGAAGTTTCTCAGAAGGCTTCTTTCACGTTTTGAAAGGACGATATTTCATTTTCCAGCGTAGGCCTCAATGCGATCCAAGGAAGCCCTTCTCAGGTTCCTCAAAGACAGTATTAATGGACTGCTCCACGAAACATAAGTGTAACTCTGTGAGATGAATTCACACATCACCAAGAAGTTTCGAAGAAAGCTTCTTTCTAGTTTTCATCTGTGCATATTTCCTTTGTCACCGTAAGCTTCATTGCGCTATGAAGTATCTGATTGCAGATTTCCAGAAAACTTAGTTAGCAAACTGATCACTGAAGAGAAACGTGTAACTCTGTGTTTTGCATTCACTCATGGCAATGCAGTTTCTCAGAAGGCTTTTTTCCAGTTTTGATCTGAGGATATTTCCTTTTTCTCCATAGCGCTCAATGAGCTCCCAAATATACCTTTGCAGAATCAACAACAGTGTTAGCAAACTGTTCCAAGAAGGGAAGGGTGGAACTCTGTGTGATGAAGCCGCACATCAGAAAGAAATCTCTCAGAAAACTTCTCTCTCTAATTATTATGTGCGGATATTTCCTCTTTCACCATGGGCCCCTATGGGCTCCCAAATATCACTTTACAGATTCCACGAAAAGAGTGTTAGCAAACTGCTTCCTGAAGTCTAAGTTATAAGTCTGTGAGATGAACTCACAGATCAGAGAGAAGTTTCTCCCAAAGCTTCTTTCACGTTTTGAACTGATGATATTTCCTTTATCAGCGTAGGCCTCAATGCGATCCAAAGAAGTCCTTCTCAGGTTCCTCAAAGACAGTGTTAATGGACTGCTGCATGAAACAGACGTGTAATTCTGTGAGATGAATTCACACAGCACCAAGAAGTTTCTAGGAACGCTTCTTTCTAGTTTTCATCCGACGATATTTCCTTTGTCACCATAAGATTCATTGCGTTCAGAAGTATCCCATTGCAGATTTCCAGAAAACTGTGTTAGCAAACTGAACACTGAAGAGAAACGTGTAACTCTGTGAGTTGCATTCACACATTCAAATGTAGTTTCTCAGAAGCCTTCTTTCCAGTTTTGATCTGAGGATATTTCCTTTTTCACCATAGACCTCAGTGAGATCCCAAAAATCACTTTGCAGAACACAAGATAACAGAGTTAGCAATCTGTTCCAAGAAGGGAATTGTGGAACTCTGTGTGAGGAAGGCACACATCAGAAAGCAATCTCTCAGCAAGTTTCTCTCTAGTTATTATCTCAGCATATTTCCTTTTTCACCATGGGCCCCTATGGGTTCCCAAATCTCACCTGGCAGATTCCCCGAAAAGAGCGTTAGCAAACTGCTTCCTGAGAACTTAGCTGTAACTCTGTGAGAGGAATTCACAGATCACAAAGAAGATTCTCAGAAAGCTTCTTTCACGTTTTGAACTGATGATATTTCCTTTTTCAGCGTAGGCCTCATTGCGATCCAAAGAAGTCCTTCTCAGGGTCCTCAAAGACAGTGTTAATAGAATGCTGCACGAAAAATAAGTGTAACTTTGTGAGATGAATTCACACGTCACCAAGAAGTTCCTAAGAAACCTTCTTTCTAGTTTTCATCTGAGGATATATCCTTTGTCACCGTAAGCTTCATTGCGTTCAGAACTATCCCATTGCAAATTTCCAGAAATCTGTGTTAGCAAACTGAATACTGAAGAGAAACGTGTAACTCTGTGAGTTGCATTCACACATTGAAATGCAGTTTCTCAGAAGGCTTCTTTCCAGTTTTCATCTCAGGATATTTCCTTTTTCAACGTAGCCCTCAGTGAGCTCCCAAATATCACTTTGCAGAACACAAGATAACAGAGTTAGCAAACTCTTCAAAGAAGGCAAGGGTGGAACTCTGTGTGATGACGTCACACATCAGAAAGCAATCTCTCAGAAAGCTTCTCTCTAGTTATTATCTGAGGATATTTCCTTTTTCACCATGGGCCCCTATGGGCTCCCAAATCTCATTTGGCAGATTCCACGAAACAGAGTTAGCAAACTGCGTCCTGAGAACTATGTTGTAACTCTGTGAGAGTCATTCAGAGATCACAAAGAAGATTCTCAGAAAGCTTATTTCACGTTTTGAACTGATGATATTTCCTTTACCAGCGTAGGCCTCAATGCGATCCAAAGAAGTCCTTCTCAGGTTCCTCAAAGACAGTGTTAATGGACTGCTGCATGAAACATAAGTGTAATTCTGTGAGATGAATTTGCACATCACCAAGAAGTTTCTAACAGGGCTTCATTCTAGTTTTCATCTGAGGATATTTCCTTTGTCACCGTAAGCTTCATTGCGTTCAGAAGAATCCCATTGCAGATTTCCAGAAAACTGTGTTAGCAAACTGAACACTGAAGAGAAACGTGTAACATTGTGAGTTGCATTCACACCTCGAAATGCAGTTTCTCAGAAGGCTTCTTTAAAGTTTTGATCCAAGGATATTTCCTTTTTCACCATATCCCTCAGTGAGCTCCCAAAGATCACTTTGCAGAACACAGCATAACAGAGTTAGCAAACGGTTCCAAATAGGGATGGGTGGAACTCTGTGTGATGAAGTCACACATCAGAAAGCAATCTCTCAGAAAGCTTCTTTCTAGTTATTATGTGAGGATATTTCCTTTTTCACCATGGGCCTCTAAGGGCTCACAAATAAGACTTTACAGATTCCACGAAAAGAGTGTAAGTAAACTGCTACTTGCAGTCTAAGTTATACGTCTGTGAGATGAACTCACAGATCAGAAAGAAGTTTCTCAGAAAGCTTCTTTCACGTTTTGAACGGATGAAATTTCCTTTATCAGCGTAGGCCTCAATGCGATCCAAAGAAGCCGTTCTCAGATTCTTCAAAGACAGTGTTAATGGACTCCTCCACGAAACATAAGTGTAACTCTGTGAGATGAATTCACACATCACCAAGAAGTTTCGAAGAAAGCTTCTTTCTAGTTTTCATCTGTGGATATTTCCTTTGTCACCGTAAGCTTCATTGCGCTATGAAGTATCTCATTGCAGATTTCCAGAAAACTTAGTTAGCAAACTGATCACTGAAGAGAAACGTGTAACTCTGTGTGTTGCATTCACTCATGGCAATGCAGTTTCTCAGAAGGCTTCTTTCCAGTTTTGATCTGAGGATATTTTCTTTTTCTCCTTAGCCCTCAATGAGCTCCCAAATATACCTTTGCAGAATCCACGACAACAGTGTTAGCAAACTGTTCCAAGAAGGGAAGGGTGGAACTCTGTGTGATGAAGTCAGACGTCTGAAAGCAAACTCTCAGAAAGCTTCCCTTTATTTATTATGTGAATATATTTCCTTTTTCATCAAGGGCCCCTATGGGCTCCCAAATATCACTTTCCAGATTCCACGAAAAGACTGTTCCCAAACTGCTTCCTGATCTCTAAGTCGTAAATCTGTGAGATGAAATCACAGATCAGAAATAAATTTCTCAGAAGGATTCTTTCACGTTTTGAACGGATGATATTTCCTTTATCAGCGTAGGCCTCAATGTGATCCAAGTAAGCCCGTCTCAGATTCCTCAAAGACAGGGTTAATGGACTGCTCCATGAAACATAAGTGTAACTCTGTGAGATGAATTCACACATCACCATGAAGTTTCTAAGTAAGCTTCTATCTAGTTTTCATCTCTGGATATTTCCTTTGTCACCGTAAGGTTCATTGCGCTATGAAGTATCTAATTGCAGATTTCTAGAAAACTGTGTTAACAAACTGATCACAGAAGAGAAACGTGTAACTCTGTGAGTTGCATTCACACATGGCAATGCAGTTTCTCAGAAAGCTTCTATTTAGTTATTATGTGAGGATATTTCCTTTTTCACCATACCCTCAATGAGCTCCCAAATATACCTTTGCAGAATCCACGACAACAGTGTTAACAAACTGTTCCAAGAAGGGAAGGGTGGAACTCTGTGTGATGAAGCCACACATCAGAAAGAAATCTCTCAGAAAGCTTCTCTCTAGTTATTATGTGAGGATATTTCCTCTTTCACCATGGGCCCCTATGGGCTCCCAAATATCACTTTACAGATTCCAGGAAAAGAGTGTTAGCAAACTGCTTCCTGAAGTCTAAGTTATAAGTCTGTGAGATGAACTCACAGATCAGAAAGAAGTTTCTCAGAAAGCTTCTTTCACGTTTTGAACTGATGATATTTCCTTTATCAGCGTAGGCCTCAATGCGATCCAAAGAAGTCCTTCTCAGGTTCCTCAAAGACAGTGTTAATGGACTGCTGCATGAAACAGACGTGTAATTCTGTGAGATGAATTCACACAGCACCAAGAAGTTTCTAGGAAAGCTTCTTTCTAGTTTTCATCCGAGGATATTTCCTTTGTCACCGTAAGATTCATTGCGTTCAGAAGTATCCCATTGCAGATTTCCAGAAAACTGTGTTAGCAAACTGAACACTGAAGAGAAACGTGTAACTCTGTGAGTTGCATTCACACATTCAAATGCAGTTTCTCAGAAGCCTTCTTTCCAGTTTTGATCTGAGGATATTTCCTTTTTCACCATAGACCTCAGTGAGATCCCAAAAATCACTTTGCAGAACACAAGATAACAGAGTTAGCAATTTGTTCCAAGAAGGGAAGGGTGGAACTCTGTGTGAGGAAGTCACACATCAGAAAGCAATCTCTCAGCAAGCTTCTCTCTAGTTATTATCTCAGCATATTTCCTTTTTCACCATGGGCCCCTATGGGTTCCCAAATCTCACCTGGCAGATTCCCCGAAAAGAGCGTTAGCAAACTGCTTCCTGAGAACTAAGCTGTAACTCTGTGAGAGGAATTCACAGATCACAAAAAAGTTTCTCAGAAAGTTTCTTTCACGTTTTGAACTGATGATATTTCCTTTTTCAGCGTAGGCCTCAATGCGATCCAAAGAAGTCCTTCTCAGGGCCCTCAAAGACAGTGTTAACGGAATGCTGCACGAAAAATAAGTGTAACTTTGGGAGATGAATTCACACGTCACAAAGATGTTTGTAACAGAGCGGCTATCTAGTTTTCATCTGATAATATTTCCTTTGTCACCACAAGCTTCATGGCGTTCAGAAGTATCCCACTGCAGATTTCCAGAATACTGTGTTAGCAACCTGAACACTGAGGAGAAAAATGTAACTCTGTGAGTTGCATTCACACATCGAAATGAAGTTTCTCAGACGGCTTCCTTCCAATTTTGATCTGAGGACATTTTCTTTTTCACCATAGCTCTCAGTGAGCTCCTAAATATCACTTTGCAGAACACAAGATAACAGACTTAGCAAACTCTTCAAAGAAGGGAAGGGTGGAACTCTGTGTGATGAACTCACACATCAGAAAGCAATCTCTCAGAAGGCTTCTCTCTAGTTATTATGTGAGGATATTTCCTTTTTCACCAAGGGCCCCTATGGGCTTCCCAAATCTCACTTGCAGATTCCACGAAAAGAGTGTTAGCAAACTGCTTCCTGAGAACTAAGCTGTAACTCTGTGAGAGGAATTCACAGAACACAAAGAAGTTTCTCAGAAAGCTTCTTTCACGTTTTGAACTGATGATATTTCCTTTATCAGCGTAGGCCTCAATGCGATCCAAGGAAGCCCTTCTCAGATTCCTCAAAGACAGGGTTAATGGACTGCTCCATGAAACATAACTGTAACTCTGTGAAATGAATTCACACATCACCATGAAGTTTCTAAGGAAACTTCTATCTAGTTTTCATCTGTGGATATTTCCTTTGTCACCGTAAGGTTCATTCCGCTATGAAGTATCTAATTGCAGATTTCCAGAAAACTGTGCTAACAAACTGATCACGGAAGACAAACGTGTAACTCTGTGAGTTGCATTCACACATGGCAATGCAGTTTCTCAGAAAGCTTCTCTTTAGTTATTATGTGAGGATATTTCCTTTTTCACCATAGCCCTCAATGAGCTCCCAAATATACCTTTGCAGAATCCACGACAACAGTGTTAGCAAACTGTTCCAAGAAGGGAAGTGTGGAACTCTGTGTGATGAAGTCACAGGTCAGAAAGCAATCTCTCAGAAAACATCTCTATAGTTATTTTGGGAGGATATTTCCTATTTCACCATGGCCCCCATGGGATCCCAAATATCACTTCCAGAATCCACGAATAGACTGTTCGCAAACTGCTTCCTGAAGTCTAAGTTATACGTCTGTGAGATGAACACACATATCAGAAAGAAGTTTCTCAGAAAGCTTCTCTCTAGTTATTATGTGAAGATGTTTCCTTTTTCACCATAGTCCTCAATGAGCTCCCAAATATACCTTTGCAGTATCCACGACAACAGCGTTATCAAACTGTTCCAAGAAGGGATGGGTGGAGCTCTGTGTGATGAAGTCACAAATCAGAAAGCAATCTCTCAGAAAGTTCTCTCTAGTCATTATATGAGGATATTTCCTTTTTCATCATGGGCCCCTATGGGCTCCCAAATATCACTTTCCAGATTCCACGAAAACACTGTTAGCGAACTGCTTCCTGAAGTCTAATTTATAATTCTGTGAGATGAACTCACAGATCAGAAAGAAGTTTCTCAGAAAGCTTCTATTTAGTTACAATGTGAGGATATTTCCTTTTTCACCATAGCCCTCAATGAGCTCCCAAATATACCTTTGCAGAACCCACGACAACAGTGTTAGCAAACTGTTCCAAGAAGGGAAGGGTGGAACTCTGTGTGATGAAGTCACCCATCAGAAAGAAATCTCTCAGAAAGCTTCTCTCTAGTTATTATGTGAGATTATTTCCTTTTTCATTATGGACCACTATGGGTTCCCAATATCACTTTTCAGATTTCACGAAAAGTGTGTTAGCAAACTCCTTCCTGAAGTCTAAGCTATAAGTCTGTGAGATGAACTCACAGATCAGAAAGAAGTTTCTCAGAAGGCTCTATCCCATTTTGAAGGGATGATATTTCCTTTGTCAGCGTAGGCCTCAATGCGATCCCAGGAAGCCTTTCTCAGGTTCCTCAAAGACAGTGTTTATGGACTGCTCCACGAAACATAAGTGTCACTCTGTGAGATGAATTCACAAATCACCAAGAAGTTTCTATGAAAGCTTCTTTCTAGTTTTCATCTGTGGATATTTCCTTTCTCACCGTAATGTTCATGCGCTATGAAGTATCTAATGGCAGATTTCCAGATAACTGTGTTAACAAACTGATCACCTAAGAGAAACGTGTAACTCTGTGAGTTGCATTCACACATGGCAATGCAGTATCTCAGAAAGCTTCTCTTCAGTTATTATATGAGGATATTTCCTTTTTCTCCATAGCCCTCAATGAGCTCCCAAATATACCTTTGTATAACCCACGACAACAGTGTAAGCAATCTGTTCCAAGAAGAGAAGGGTGGAACTTTGTGTGATGAAGTCACACATCAGAAAGCAACCTCTCAGAAAGATTCTCTCTTGTTATTATGTGAGGATATTTCCTTTTTCATCAAGGGCCCCTATGGGCTCCCAAATATCACTTTCCAGAATCCATGAAAAGAGTGTTCGCAAACTGCTTCCTGAAGTCTAAGTTATACATCTGTGAGATGAACTCACAGATCAGAAACATGTTTCCCAGAAAGCTGCTTTCACGTTTTGAACGGATGAAATTTCCTTTATCAGCGTAGGCCCCAAAGCGATCCAAGGAAGCCCTTCTCAGGTTCCTCAAAAACAGTGTTAATGGACTGCTGCCCGAAACATAAGTGTAACTCTGTGAGATGAATTCACTCATCACCAAGAAGTTACTATGAAAGCTTCTTTCTAGTTTTCATCTGAGGATATTTCCTTTGTCACCGTAAGCTACATTGCGCTAAGAGGTATACAATTGCAGATTGCCAGAAAATTTAGTTAGCATACTGATCACTGAAGAGAAACGTGTAATTCTGTGAGTTGCATTCACACATGGCAATGCAGATTCTCAGAAAGCTTCTCTTTAGTTTTTATGTGAGGATATTTCCTTTTTCACCATAGCCCTCAATGAGCTCCCAAATATACCTTTGCAGAATCCACGACAACAGTGTTAGCAAACTGTTCCAAGAAGGGAAGAGTGGAACTGTGTTTGATGAAGTCACACATCCGAAAGCAATCTCTCAGAAAGCTTCTGTCTAGTTATTATGTGAGGATATTTCCTTTTTCACCATGGGCCCCTATGGCCTCCGAAATATCACTTTAGATTCCACGAAAAGAGTGTTAGCAAACTGCTTCCTGAAGTCTAAGTTATAAGTCTGTGAGATGAACTCACCGATCAGAAAAAAGTTTCTCAGAAAGCTTCTTTCATGTTTTGAACGGATGAAATTTCCTTTATCAGCGTAGGCCTCATTGCGAACCAAAGAAGCCCTTCTCATGTTCCTCAAAGACAATGTTAATGGACTGTTCCACGAAACATAAGTGTAACTCTGTGTGATGAATTCACACATCACCAAGAAGTTTCTAAGAAAGCTTCTTTCTAGTTTTCATCTGAGGATATTTCCTTTGTCACTGAAAGCTTCATTGCCTTAAGAGGTATCCCACTGCAGAATTCCAGAAAACTTAGTTAGCATCTGATCACTGAAGAGAAACGTGTAACTCTGTGAGTTGCATTCACACATGGCAATGCAGTTTCTCAGAAGGCTTCTTTCCAGTTTTGATCTGAGGATATTTCATTTTTCACCATAGCCCTCAATGAGCTTCAAATATACCTTTGCAGTATCCACGAAAACAGTGTTAGCAAACTGTTCCAAGAAGGGAAGGGTGGAACTCTGTGTGATGAAGTTACACATCAGAAAGGAATCTCTCAGAAAGCTTCTCTCTGGTATTATGTGAGGATATTTCCTTTTTCATCATGGTCCCCATGGGCTCCCAAATATGCCTTTCCAGAATCCATGAAAGAGTGTTAGCAAACTGCTTCCTGAAGTCTAAGTTATAACTCTGTGACATGAACTCACAGATAAGAAAGAAGTTTCTCAGAAAGCTTCTTTCACATTGTTGAACGGATGAAATATCCTTTATCTGCGTAGGCCTCAATCCGATTCGAGGAAGCACTTCTCAGGTTCCTCAAGGACAGTGTTAATGGACTGCTCCACGAAACATAAGTGTAACTCTGAGAGATGAATTCACACATCACCAAGAATTTTCTAAAAACGCTTCTTTCTAGATTCATCTGAGGATACTTCCTTTGTCACCATAAGCTTTATTGCACTAAGAGGTATCCCATTGCAGATTTCCCGAAAACTTAGTTAGCAAACTGATCACTGAAGAGAAATGTGTAACTCTGTGAATTGCATTCACTCACGGCATTGCAGTTTCTCCGAAGGCTTCTTTCCAGTTTTGATCTGAGGATATTTCATTTTTCACCATAGCCCTCAATGAGCTTCAAAATATACCTTGCAGAATCCATGACAACAGTGTTAGCACACTGTTCCCAGAAGGGATGGTGGAACTCTGTGTGCTGAAGTCACACATCAGAAAGCAATCTCTCAGAAAGCTTCTCTCTAGTCATTATGTGAGGATATTTCCTTTTTCATCAAGGGCCCCTTTCGGGTCCCAAATATCACTTTCTGTATTCCACGAAAAGGGAGTTTGCAAACTGCTTCCTGAAGTCTTAGTTATAAGTCTGCGAGATGAGCTCACAGATCAGAAAGAAGTTTCTAAGAAGGCTTCTTTCACGTTTTGACGATGATATTTCCTTTATCAGCGTCGGCCTCAATGCGATCCAAGGGAAACCGTTCTCAGGTTCCTCAAAGACAGTGTTAATGGACTGCTCCACGAAACATAAGTGTAACTCTGTGAGATGAATTCACACATCACCAAGAAGTTTCTAAGAAACCTTCTTCTAGTTTTCATATGAGGATATTTCCTTTGTCACGTAAGCTTCATTGCGCTGGGAGGTATAGCATTTGCAGATTTCAGAAAACTTAGTTAGCAAACTGATCACTGAAGAGAAACGTTTAACTCTGTGAGTTGCAATCACTCATTGCAATGCAGTTCTCAGAAGGCTTCTTTCCATTTTTGATCTGAGGATATTTCCTTTTTCACCATAGCCCTCTAACCGCTCCCAAATATACCATTGCAAAATCCACGACAACAGTGTTAGCAAACTGTTCCAAGAAGGGAAGGGTGGAACTCTGTGTGATGAAGTCACACATCAGAAAGCAATCTCTCAGAAAGCTTCTCTCTAGTTATTATGTGAGGATATTTCCTTTTCACCATGGGCCAATATGGACTACAAATATCACTCTCCAGATTCCACGAAAAGAGTGTATTGCAACCTGCGTCCTGAAAGTCTATGTTATAAGTCTGTGAGATGAACTCACAGATCAGAACGAAGTTTCTCAGAAAGCTTCTTCACGTTGAACGGAGAAATTTCCTTTATCAGCATAAGCCTCAATGCGATCCACGAAGCCCTTCTCAGGTTCCTCAAAGACAGTGTTAATGGACTGCTCCACGAACACATGAGTGTAACTCTGTGAGATGATTCACAATCACCAGAAGTTTCTAAGAAAGCTTCTTTCTAGTTTCATCTTAGGAATATTTCTTTGTCCCATAAGCTTCTTGCGCTAAGAGGTATCGCATTGCCAGAATTCCGGAAAACGTAGTTAGCACACTCATCACTGAAGAGAAACGTGTAACTCTGTGAGTCGCTTTACACATGGCAATGCAGTTTCTCAGAAAGCTTCTCTTTAGTTATTATGTGAGGATATTTCCTTTTTCACCATAGCCCGCAATGAGCTCCCAAATCTACCTTAGCAGAATCCACAACAACAGTGTTAGCAAAACTGTTCCAAGAAGAGAAGGGGTGGAAGGGTGGAACTCTGTGTGACGACGCCACACATCAGAAGGAGTCTCTCAGAAAGCTTCATTCTAGTTATTATGTGAGGATATTTTCTTTTCACCATGGCCCCTAGGGCTCCCAAATATCACTTTACAGATTCCACGAAAAGAGTGTTAGCAAACTGCTTCCTGAATCTAAGTTACTAAGTCTGTGAGATCAACTCACAGATGAGAAAGTAGTTCTCAGAAAGCTTCTCTCACGTTTTGAACGGAAGAAATTTCATTTATCAGCGTAGGCCTCAATCGATCCAAAGAAGCCGTTCTCAGTTTCCTCAAAGACAGTGTTAATGGACTGCTCCACGAAACATAAGTGTAACTCTGTGAGATGAATTCACACATCACCAAGAAGTTTCTAAGATAGCTTCTTTCTAGTTTTCATCTGTGGATATTTCCTTGTCACCGTAAGGTTCATTCCGCTCTGAAGTATCTATGCAGATTCCAAAACTGTGTTAACAACTGATCACTGAAGAGAAACGTGTAACTCTGTGAGTTGCACTCACACATTGCACTGCAGTTTCTCAGAAAGCTTCTCTTTAGTTTATTATGTGAGGATATTCCTTTTTCACCATAGCCCTCAATGATCAATGCATCCAAGGAAGCCCTTATCATGGCCTCAAAGATAGTGGTAATGGACTGCTCCACGAAAATAAGTGTAAAACTCTGAGATGAATTCACCACATCACCAAGAGTTTCTAAGAAACCTTTCTTCTACTTTCGTATGAGGATATTTCCTTTGTCACCATAAGCTCCATTGCGCTAGGAGGTTAGCATTGCAGATTCCAGAAAACTTAGTTAAACACTGTCACTGAAGAGAAAGTGTAACTCTGTGAGATGCACTCATCATTGCAATGCAGTTTCATCGGAGGCTTCTTCCATTTTTGATCTGAGGAATTCCTTTTCACCATAGCCTCTAACCGCTCCCAAATATACCATTGCAAATCCACAGACAACAGTGTTAGCAAAACTGTTCAAGAAGGGAAGGGTGGAACTGTGTGTGATGAAGTCACACATCAGAAAGCAATCTCTAAGAAAGCTTCTCTCTAGTTATTATGTGAGGATATTTCCTTTTTCACCATGGGCCCCTATGGACTCAAATATCACTCTCCAGAATCCACGAAAAGAGTGTTGCAACCTGCTTTCTGATGTCTATGTTATAAGTCTGTGAGATGAACTCACAGATCAGAACGAAGTTTCTCAGAAAGCTTCTTTCACGTTGAACGGAAAGAAATTTCCTTATCAGCGTCACGTCTCAATGCGATCCACGAAAGCCCTTCTCATGTTCCTCAAAATATAGTGGTAATGGACTGCTCCACGAAATATAAGTGTAAACTCTGTGAGATGAATTCACACACCAAGAAGTGTCTAAGAAACCTTCTTTTAGTTTTCATATGAGGATATTTCCTTTGTCACCGTTCAGAGCTTCATTGCGCTAGGAGGTATAGCATTGCAGATTTCCAGAAAATACTTATGCAAACTGATCACTGAAGAAAACGTGTGAACTCTGTGAGTTGCAATCACTCATTGCAATGCAGTTTCTCAGAAGGCTTCTTTCATTTTTATCTGTGGATATTTCCTTTTTCACCATAGCCCTCAATGAGCCCAACTATACATTTGCAGAATCCACGGACAACAGTGTTAGCAAAACTGTTCCAAGAAGGGAAGGGTGGAACTCTGTGTGATGAAGTCACACATCAGAAAGCAATCTCTCAGAAAACTTCCCTCTAGTTATTATGTGAGGATATTCCTTTTACCATGGGCCCCTAGGGCTCCCAAATATCACTTCCAGATTCCACGAGAAGAGTTTAGCAAACTGCTTCCTGAAATCTAAGTTATAAGTCTTTGAGATTAACTCACAGATCAGAAAGAAGTTTCTCAGAAGGCTTCTTTCACGTTTGAAGCATGAAATTTCCTTATCAGCGTAGGCCTCAATGCAATCCAAGGAAGCCCTTCTCAGTATCCTCAAAGACAGTGTTAATTTACTGATTCACGAAACATATAAATGTAACTCTGTGAGCTGAATTCACACACACCAAGAAGTTTCTAAGAAAGCTTCTTTCTACTTTTCATCTGAGGATATTTCCTTTGTCACCTTAAGTTTCTTTGCGCTAAGAGGCATCCCATGCTGATTTCCAGAAAAGTAGTTAGCAAACTGATCACTGAAGAGAAACTTGAAACTTTGTGAGTGCAGTACATCATGGCAATGCAGTTTCTCAGAAGGCTTCTTTCCAGTTTGATCTGAGGATATTCCTTTTTCACCAGAGCCCTCATGAGCTCTACAATATAGCTTAGCAGAATCCACGACAACAGTGTTGGCAAACTGTTCCAAGAAGGGAATGGTGGAACTCTGTGTGATGAAGTCACACATCAGAAAGCAATCTCTCAGAAAGCTTCTCTCTAGTTATTATGTGAGATATTTCCTTTTTCACCATGGGCCCTATGGACTCCCAAATATCACTTTCCAGATCCACGAAAAGAGTGTTAGCAAACTCCTTCCTGAAGTCTCAGTTCTAAGTCGGTGAGATGAACTCACAGATCAGAAAGAAGTCATCACTGGCCCATCAGAGAAATGCAAATCAAAACCACAATGAGATACCATCTCACACCAGTTAGAATGGCAATCATTAAGAAGTCAGGAAAAACAGGTGTTGGAGAGGATGTGGAGAAATTGGAACACTTTTACACTGTGGTGGATGTAAAACTAGTTCAACCATTATGGAAAAACAGTATGGCAATCCTCAGGATCTAGAAATGAATGTACCATATGACCCAGCCATCCCACTACTGGGTATATACCAAGGATTATAAATTAGTCTACTACAAAGACACATGTACAACGTATGTTTATGCGGCACTATTCACAATAGCAAAGACTTGGAATCAACCCAAATGTCCATCTGTGACAGACTGGATTAAGAAATGTGGCACATATACACCATGGAATACTATGCAGCCATAAAAAGGATGAGTTTGCGTCCTTTGTAGGGACATGGATGCAGCTGGAAACCATCATTCTTAGCAAACTATCACAAGAAGAGAAAACCAAACCACCGCATGTTTCACTCATAGGTGGGAACTGAACAATGAGATCACGGACTCGGGAAGGGGAACATCACACACTGGGGTCTATCATGGGGAGGGGGGAGGGGGAGGAGGGAGGGATTGCATTGGGGAGTTATACAGATATAAATGATGATAAGATGGGGTGCTGACGAGTTGATGGGTGCAGCACACCAACATGGCATAAGGATACATATGTAACAAACCTGCACGTTATGCACATGTACCCTAGAACTTAAAGTATAAAAAAAAAAATAAAAAAAAAAAAAAGAATCTGATGAAAGTTTTAGATCCCTTACTTGGAAAAACACCTTCACTGACAAATTAATTTATATCCCAAAGTCATCTGTGAGAATCCAAGTGAGAACAGATAGACTATATAGTAGAGGAATGCATCAGCACCCTTGGGAGGAATGAGCTTCTCTCCATGTGAACTCCAAACCATAGAGGGGAGAGATTCTGGAATCTCTCTATGCTCTGGTGCGACATGCTCCTTCTTTTTCATTATTCTAGATTAGAATCATCTGGACAACGAAATAGCCATAGTGGTTATGAAAGGTGAGATTTTGCGTACTTTCCATTCTGCATTATATATTTCTGCCAAAAATTTTCCTGTAAGATGGTATTACTATTGTAATCAGACACAAAATAAAGAAAAGAAAACCAAAGTTTGCATTACGGACAATAATAGATTTGCCAATTTTGTGCATACAAAGATTATCATGTGTTTTGCTTGCAGTTCTGCCACATGGCATCGGTAGAGGAGAGGCTAACTCAAACTATGGTGCTCCTTCACTGGATTGCTGTGTGGCTGCCTAAAAAACCTGCAGGGTACCTGTGAATGTGCCAGAGAGCCTCAGATACATTGTTAGGAGAATAAAGCAAGATGTAAAATGTGTGTAGAGGTACTACACATTTGTGGAGCGTAGAAAAGGAATATTAGTTGATGCATCGAGAATACCTTTAGGAGGACCAGAAAAACCTGGCAGAGAGTGTTGTCTTTAGAAGGTCTAGCGCAGTAAGGAGGCTGCTGTTCACTCTTGTACCCTTTCACTTTGAAATTTGTTCAATTATGAATTACCTATTCAATAAATAGATAAAAATTGTAAAAAAAAAAAAAAAAAAGAAGTTTCTCAGAAGCTTCTTCACGTTATGAACGGATGAAATTTCCTTTATCAGAGTAGCCTCAATGCAATCCAAGGTAGACCTTCTCAGGTTCCTCAAAGAAAGAGTATTGACTGCTCAAGAAACATAAGTGTAACTCTGTGAGATGAATTCACACATCACCAAGAAGTTTTTAAGAAAGTCCTTCTAGTTTTCACTGGGGATATTCCTCTGTCACCGTAAGTTCATTGCGCTATGAAGAATCTAATGCAGATTTCCAGAAAACTTAGTTAGGAAACTGATCACTGAAGAGAAACGTGTAAACACTGTGTGTTGCATTCTTCATGGCAATGCAGTTTCTCAGAGGTTTTTTCCAGTTTGATCTGAGGTATTTCCTTTTCACGATAGCCCTAAGAGCTCCCAAATAACTTTGCAGAATACACGAAAACAGTTGTAGCAAACTGTTCCAAGAAGGGAAGGGTGGAAATCTGTGTGATGAAGGCACACGTCAGAAAGCAATCTCTCAGGAAAGCTTCTTCTCTAGTATTATGTGAGGATATTTTCTATTTCACCATGGGCCCTATGGGCTCCCAAATTCAGTTTCCAGAATCCCACGAAAAGAGTGTTCGCACACTGCTCCTGAAGTCTAAGTATATGTTCTGAGGTGAACTACAGATCAGCAAAGAAGTTCTCAGAAAGCTTCTCTTCGTTATTATGTGAGATATTTCCTTTTTCACCATAGTCCTCAATGAGCTCCCAAAATACTTTCAGAATCCACGACAACAGTGTTAGCAAACTGTTCCAAGAAGGGAAGGGTGGAAACTCTGTGTGATGAAGTCCACACATCAGAAAGCAATCTCTCAGAAAGCTTCTCTCTAGTTATTCTGTGAGGATATTTCCTTTTTCACCATGGGCCCTAGGGGCTCCCAAATATCACTTCCAGAATCCACGGAAAGAGTGTTCGCAAACTGCTTCCTGAAGTCTATATTCGTCTGTGAGATGAACTCACAGATCAGAAAGAAGTTTCTTCAGAAGCTTCTGTCACGTTTTGAACGGATGAAATTTCCTTTATCAGCGTAGGCCACAATGCGATCCAAGAAGCCCTTTTCAGTTTCCTCAAAGACAGTGTTAATGGACTGCTCCACGAAACAGAAGTGTAACTCTGTGAGATGAATTCTCACATCACCAAGAAGTTTCTAAGAAAGCTCCTCTAGGTTTCATCTGGGATATTTCCTTTGTCACCGTAAGCTTCATTGCGCTATAGAGGTATCCCATTGCAGATTTCCAGAAAAAAATAGTTAGCAAACTATACTGAAGAGAAAACGTGTAACTCGTGAGTTGCATTCACACATGGCCAATGCAGTTTCTCAGACAGCTTCTTTCCAGTTTTGATCTGAGGTATTTCCTTTTACACCATAGCCCTCAATGAGCTCCCAAAATATACCTTTGCAGAATCCACGACAACAGTGTTAGCAAACGTTTCAAAAAGGGAAGGGGGAGCTCTGTGTGATGAAGTCACACATCAAGAAGCAATCTCTCAGAAAGCTTCTCTCTAGTTATTATATGAGGATATTCCTTTTCATCATGGGCCCCTATGAGCTCCCAAAATCACATTCAGATTCCAGGATAAGAGTGTTAGCAAACTGTTACCTGAAGTCTAAGTTATAAGTCTGTGACATTGAACTTACAGATCAGAAAGAAGTTTCTCAGAAAGCTTCTTCGCGTTTTGAAGAGAGATAAATTTCCTTTATCTGGTAGGCCTCAATGCGATCCAAGGGAGCACTTCTCAGGATTCTCAAAGACAGTGTTAATGTACTGCTCCACGAAATATAAGTGTAACTCTGTGAGATGGAATTCACACATCACCAAGAAGTTTCTCAGAAAGCTTCTTCTAATTTTCATCTGTGGATATTTCCTTGTTACCGTAAGCTTCATTGCGCTATGAAAATCTAATTGCAGATTTCCAGAAAACAGTGTTAACAAACTGATCACTGAAGACAAAGTGTAACTCTGTGGTTGCATTCACACATGGCAATGCAGTTTCTCAGAAAGCTAATCTTTAGTATTATGTGAGGATATTTCCTTTTCACCATAGCCCCAAGAGCTCCCAATATACCTTTGCAGAATCCACGACAACAGGTTAGAAACTGTTCCAAGAAGGGAAAGGTGGAAACTCGTGTGATGAAGTCAAACATCAGAAAGCAATCTCTCAGAAAGCTTCTCTCTAGTATTATGTGAGGATATATCTCGATTCACCATGGGCCCCTATGGGCTCCAAATATCCTTTTCCAGAATCCACGAAAGAGTGTTCGCAAACTGCTTCCTGAAGTCTAAGTTATAATCTCTGAGTGAACTCACAGATCAGAAGGATGTTCTCAGAAAGCTCTCTTAGGTTTTTAATGAGGATATTCTTTTTCACATAGTCTCACATGAGCTCCCAAATACCTTTGTAGAATCCACGAACAACAGTGTTAGCAAACGTTCTCAAGAGGAGGTGGAACTCTGTGTGATGAAGTCACACATCGAAAGCAATCTCTCAGAAAGATCTTCTAGTTATTCTGTGAGGATATTTCCTGTTCACCATGGGCCCCAATGGCTCCCAAAATCACTTTCCAGAATCCACGGAAAGGATGTGATCGCAATCTGCTTTCTAAAGGCTAAGGTTATTCGTCTGTGAGGCGAACTCAAGCATCAGATAGATGTATCTCAGAAAGATTCTTCACGTTGCGATGGAGTGAATTTCCTTTATCAGAGGAGCCGCAAGCGATCAAGGAAAGCCTTCTCAGTTTCCTCAAAGGACAGTGTTAATGGCATGGCTCATGAAACAGAAGTGTACTCTGTGAGTTGCATTCACACATAATGGCCAAGGCAGTTCTCACAAAGCTTCTCTTAGTTATTATGTGCGGATATTGCCTTTTCCCCATAGCCTCATTGAGCTCCCAAATATACCTTTGCAGAATTCACGAGAACAGTGTTAGCAAACTGTTCCAAGAAGGGAAGGGTTGCAACTCTGTGTGATGAAGCCACACATCAGAAAGGAATCTCTCAGAAAAGCTTCTCTCCAGTTATTATTGGAGGATATTTCCTTTTTCACCATGGGCCCTATGGGCTCCCAAATATCACTTTCCAGAATCCATGAAAAGAGTGTGTAGCAAACTGCTTCATGAAGTATTAGTTATAAGCCTGTGAAGAGATGAATTCAAGATCAGAAGACGTTCTCAGAAAGCTCTTTCACGTTTGAACGGATTTGAAATTTCCTTATCAGCCTAGGCCTCAATGCGATCCAAGGAAGCCTTATCAGTTTTCTCAAAGACAGTGTTAATGGAATGCTCCATGAAACATAAGTGTATCTCTGTGAGATGAATGAACACATCACCAAGAAGATTTTAAGAAAGCTTCTTTATAGTTTTCATCTGTGGATATTTCCATTGTCAGCGGAAGCTTTCTTGCGCTAAGAGGACCCATGCAGATTTCGACAGAAAACTTAGTTAGCAAAATGATCACTGAAGAGA
>NC_044552.1:147638057-147653258 GCF_007565055.1 Rhinopithecus roxellana
TACTTCTGGTGTGTGTGAATTCATCTCCACAGAGACTTACACTTATTGTGTTTCATGCAGCATTCCATTAACACTGTCTTTGAGGATCCTGAGAAGGACTTATTTGGATCGCATTGAGGCCTACGCTGGTAAAGGAAATATCATCCAGTTCAAAACGTGAAAGAAGCTTCCTGAGAAACTTCTTTGTGATCTGTGAATTCCTCTCACAGGAGTTACAGCTTATTTCTCAGGAAGGCAGTTTGCTAACACTCTTTTCATGGAATCGGCCAAAGCAGATTTGGGAGCCCTTAGGGGCCCATGGTGAAAAAGGAAATATCCTCTGATAATAAGTAGAGAGAAGCTTTCTGAGAGATTGCTTCTGATGTGTGACTTTCGTCACACAGAGTTCCAACCTTCCCTTCTTGGAACAATTTGCTAAATCTGTTACCTTGTGTTTTCTCCTCAGTGTTCAGTTTGCTAACACAGTTTTCTGGAAATCTGCAATGGGATACTGCTGAACGCAATGAAGCTTACGGTGACAAAGGAAATATCCTCAGATGAAAACTAGAAAGAAGCTCTGTTAGAAACTTCTTGGTGATGTGTGAATTCATCTCCCAGAATTACACTTATGTTTCATGAAGGAGTCCATTAACACTGTCTTTGAGGAACCTGAGAAGGACTTCTTTGGATTCATTGAGGCCTATGCTAATAAAGGAAATATCATAAGTTGAAAACTTGAAAGATGCTTGTGAGAGACTTCTTTGTGATCTGTGAATTCCTCTCACAGAGTTACAGCTTAGTTCTCAGGTAGGAGTTTGCTAACACTCTTTCGTGGAATCTGCAAAGTGAGATTTGGGAGCCTTAGTGGGCAATGGTGAAAACGGAAACATCCTCAGATAATAACAAGAGAGAAACTTTCTGAGAGTTTGCTTTCTGATGTGTGACTTCATCACACTGAATTCCACCCTTCCCTTCTTTGAACAGTTTGCTAACTCTGTTAACTTGTGTTCTGAAAGGAGATATTTGGGAGCTCACTGTGGGCTATGGTGAAAAAGGAATTATCCTCAGATCAAAACCGGAAAGAAGCCTTCTGAGTAACTGCATTTCGATGTGTGAATGCATCTACAGAGTGACACGTTTCTCTTCAGTGTTCAGTTTGCTAACACAGTTATCTGGAAATCTGCAATGGGATACTTCTGAACGCAATGAAGCTTACGGTGCCAAAGGAAAAATCCTCAGATGAAAACAAGAAAGAAGCTTTGTTACAAAGTTCTTGTTGTGTGAATTCATTTCACAGAATTACACTTATGTTTTTATGCAGGAGTCCATTAACACTGTCTTGGAGGAACCTGAGAAGTATTTCTTTGGATCGCATAGAGGCCTACGCTGATAAAGGAAATATCATCAGTTCAAAAGGTGAAAGAAGCTTTCTGAGAAACTGCTTTGTGATCTGTGAATTCCTCTCACAGACTTACATCGTAGTTCTCAGGAAGCAGTTTGCTGACACTCTTTTCGTGGAACCTGCCAAATGAGATTTGGGAGCCCATAGGGGCCCATGGTGAAAAAGGAAATATCCTCAGATAATAACTAGAAAGAAGCTTTCTGAGAGATTGCTTTCTGATGTGTGACTTCATCACCCCAAAGTTCCACCCTTCCCTTCCTTGAAGAGTTTGCTAACTCTGTTGTCTTGTGTTCTGCAAAGTGATAATTGGGAGCTCACTGAGGACTATGGTGAAAAAGGAAATATACCCAGATCAAAACTGGAAGGAAGCCTTCTGAGAAACTGCATTTCGATGTGTGAATGCAACTCACAGAGTTACACGTTTCTCCTCCGTGCTCAGTTTGCTAACATAGTTTTCTGGAAATCTGCAATGGGATACTTCTGAACGCAATGAAGCTTACGGTGACAAAGGAAATATCCTCAGATGAAAACTAGAAAGAAGCTCTATTAGAAACTTCTCGGTGATGTGTGAATGCATCTCACAGAATTACACTTATGTTTCATGCAGCAGTCCATTAACACTGTGTTTGAGGAACCTGAGAAGGACTTCTTTGGATCGCATTGAGGCCTACGCTGATAAAGGAAATATAATCAGTTCAAAACGTGAAAGAAACTTTCTGAGAAACTTTTTTGTGATCTGTGAATTCCTTTCACAGATTTACAGCTTAGTTCTCAGGAAGCAGTTTGCTAACACTCTTTCGTGGAATCTGCAAAGTGAGATTTGGGAGCCCTTAGGGGCACATGGTGAAAAAGGAAATATCCTCAGATAATAACTAGAGAGAAGCTTTCTCAGAGATTGCTTACTGATGTGTGACTTCCTCACGAAAATCCAACCTTCCTTTCTTTGAAGAGTTTGCTAACTCTGTTATCTTGTGTTCTGCAAAGTGATAATTGGGAGCTCACTGAGGACTATGGTGAAAAAGGAAATATACCCAGATCAAAACTGGAAGGAAGCCTTCGGAGAAACTGCATTTCGATGTGTGCATGCAACTCAGAGAGTTACACGTTTCTCCTCAGTGTTCAGTTTGCTAACATAGTTTT
Source organism: Rhinopithecus roxellana (assembly GCF_007565055.1). Taxonomy (NCBI): domain Eukaryota; kingdom Metazoa; phylum Chordata; class Mammalia; order Primates; family Cercopithecidae; genus Rhinopithecus; species Rhinopithecus roxellana. Next base: position 147,640,579 of record NC_044552.1, read on the forward strand.
CTGGAAACCTGCAATGGGATACTTCAGAATGCAATGAAGCTTACGGTGACAAAGGAAATATCCTCAGATGAAAACTAGAAAGAAGCTCTGTTAGAAACTTCTTGGAGATGTGTGAATTCATCTCAAAGAATTACACTCATGTATGATGTAGGAGTCCATTAACACTGTCTTTGAGGAACCTGAGAAGGACTTCTTTGGATCGCATTGAGGCCTACACTGGTAAAGGAAATATCATCAGTTGAAAACGTGAAAGAAGCTTTCTGAGAAACTTCTTTGTGATCTGTGAATTCCTCTCACAGAGTTACAGCTTAGTCCTCAGGAAGCAGTTTGCTAACACTCTTTCGTGGAATCTGCCAAATGAGATTTGGGAGCCCTTAGGGGCCCATGGTGAAAAAGCAAATATCCTCAGATAACAACTAGAGAGAAGCTTTCTGAGAGATTGCTTTCTGATGTGTGACTTCATCACACAGAGTTCCACCCTTCCCTTCTTGGAACAGTTTGCTAACTCTGTTATCTTATGTTCTGAAAAGTGATATTTGGGAGCTCACTGAGGGCTATGGTGAAAAAGGAAATATCCTCAGCTCAAAACTGGAAAGAAGCCTTCTGAGAAACTGCATTTCGATGTGTGAATGCAACTTACAGAGTTACACGTTTCTCCTCAGTGTTCAGTTTGCTAACACTGTTTTCTGGAAATCTGCAATGGGATACTTCTGAACGCAATGAAGCTTACGGTGACAAAGGAATATCCTCAGATGAAAACTAGAAAGAAGCTTCCTTAGAAACTTCTTGGTGATGTATGTATTCATCTCACAAATTTACACTTATTTTTCGTGCAGCATTGCATTAACACTGTCTTTGAGGAACCTGAGAAGTTCTTCTTCGGATCGCATTGAGGCCTACACTGATAAAGGAAATATCATCAGTTCAAAAGGTGAAAGAAGCTTTCTGAGAAAGTTGTTTGTGATCTGTGAATTCCTCTCACAGAGTTATAGCTTAGTTCTCAGGAAGCAGTTTGCTAACACTCTTTTCGTGGAATCTGCTAAGTGAGATTTGGGAGCCCTTAAGGGCCCATGGTGAAAAAGGAAATATCCTCAGATAATAACTGGAGAGAAGCTTTCTGAGAGATTGCTTTCTGATGTGTGACTTCATCACACAGAGTTGCACCCTTCCCTTCGTGGGACCATTTGCTAACTCTGTTATCTTGTGTTCTGCAAAGTGATATTTGAGAGCTTACTAAAGGCTATGTAAAAAAGGAACTCTCCTCAGATAAAAACTAGAAAGAAGCCTTCTGAGAAAGTGTATTTCGATATGTAATTGCAACTCACAGAGTTACACTTTTCTCCTCAGTGTTCAGTTTGCTAACACAGTTTTCTGAAAATCTGCAATGGTATACTTCTGAACGCAATGAAACTTACGGTGACAAACGAAATATCCGCAGATGACAACTAGAAAGAAGCTCTGTTAGAAACTTCTTGGTGATGTGTGAATTCATCTCACAGAATTACACTTATGTTTCATGCAGCAATCCATTAACACTGTCTTTGAGGAACCTGAGAAGGACTTCTTTGGATCGCATTGAGGACTACCATCATAAAGGAAATATCATCAGCTCAAAACGTGAAAGAAGCTTTCTGAGAAACTTCTTTGAGATCTGTGAATTCCTCTAACAGAGTTACAGCTTAGTTCTCAGGAAGCAGTTTGATAACACTCTTTTCGTGGAATCTGCCAAATGAGATTTGGGAGCCCGTAGGGGCCCATGGTGAAAAGGGAAATATCCTCAGATAATAACTATAGTGAGGGGGCGGAGCAAGATGGCCGAATAGGAACAGCTCCAGTCTCCAACTCCCAGCGCGAGTGACACAGAACACCGGTGATTTCTGCATTTTCAACTGAGGTACTGGGGTCATCTCACTAGGGAGTGCCGGACAATCGGTGCTGGTCAGCTGCTGCAGCCTGACCAGCGAGAGCTGAAGCAGGGCGAGGCATCGCCTCACCTGGAAGCCAAGGGGGAAGGGAATCCGTTTTCCTAGCCAGGGGAACTGAGACACACAACACCTGGAAAATCGGGTAACTCCCACCCCAATACTGCGCTTTAAGCAGACAGGCACACCAGGAGAATATATCCCACACCTGGCCCGGAGGGTCCCACGCCCACGGAGCCTCCCTCACTGCTAACACAAGCAGTCTGCAGCGATCTATCCGCAAGGCAGCAGCGTGGCTGGGGGAGGGGCGCCAGCCATTGCTGAGGCTTAAGTGGGTAAACGGAGCCGCTGGGAAGCTCGAACTGGGTGGAGCTCACAGCAGCTCAAGGAAGCCTGCCTGTCTCTGTAGTCTCCACCTCTGGGGACAGCGCACAGCTGAAGACCAACAGGGGAAGCAGCGGGGGCCGGTGCAGATGCCAACGACTCTGTCTGACAGCTTTGGGGAGAGCCGTGGATCTCCCAACGCGGAGGTTGAGATCTGAGAACGGACAGACTGCCTGCTCAGGTGTGTCCCTGACCCCTGAGTAGCCTAGCTGGGAGACATCCCCCACTAGGGGCAGTCTGACACCCCACACCTCACAGGGTGGAGGACACCCCTGAGAGGAAACTTCCAAAGGAAGAATCAGACAGGTACACTCGCTGTTCAGCAATATTCTATCTTCGGCAACCTCTGCTGCTGATACCCAGGCAAACAGGGTCTGGAGTGGACCTCAAGCAATCTCCAACAGACCAACAGACAGTCCTTCTGACTGTCAGAAGGAAAACTATCAAACAGGAAGGACACCTATACCAAAACCCCATCAGTACGTCACCATCATCAAAGACCAGAGACAGATAAAACCACAAAGATGGGGAAGAAGCAGGGCAGAAAAGCTGGAAATTCAAAAAATAAGAGCGCATCTCCCCTGCAAAGGAGCGCAGCCCATCGCCAGCAACGGATCAAAGCTGGTCAGAGAATGACTTTGACGAGATGAGAGAAGAAGGCTTCAGTCCATCAAATTTCTCAGAGCTAAAGGAGGAATGACGTACCCAGCGCAAAGAAACTCAAAATCTTGAAAAAAGAGTGGAAGAATTGACAGCTAGACTCATTAATGCAGAGAAGATCATAAACGAAATGACAGAGATGAAAACCATGACACGAGAAATACGTGACAAATGCACAAGCTTCAGTAACCGACTCAATCAACTGGAAGAAAGAGTATCAGCGATTGAGGATCAAATGAATGAAATGAAGCGAGAAGAGAAACCAAAAGAAAAAAGAAGAAAAAGAAATGAACAAAGCCTGCAAGAAGTATGGAATTATGTAAAAAGACCAAATCTACGTCTGATTGGGGTGCCTGAAAGTGAGGGGGAAAATGGAACCAAGTTGGAAAACACTCTTCAGGATATCATCCAGGAGAACTTCCCCAACCTAGTAGGGCAGGCCAACATTCAAATTCAGGAAATACAGAGAACGCCACAAAGATACTCCTCCAGAAGAGCAACTCCAAGACACATAATTGCCAGATTCACCAAAGTTGAAATGAAGGAAAAAATCTTAAGGGCAGCCAGAGAGAAAGGTCGGGTTACCCACAAAGGGAAGCCCATCAGGCTAACAGCAGATCTCTCGGCAGAAACTCTACAAGCCAGAAGAGAGTGGGGGCCAATATTCAACGTTCTTAAAGAAAAGAATTTTCAACCCAGAATTTCATATCCAGCCAAACTAAGTTTCATAAGTGAAGGAGAAATAAAATCCTTTACAGATAAGCAAATGCTTAGAGATTTTCTCACCACCAGGCCTGCCTTACAAGAGACCCTGAAGGAAGCCCTAAATATGGAAAGGAACAACCGGTACCAGCCATTGCAAAAACATGCCAAAATGTAAAGACCATCGAGGCTAGGAAGAAACTGCATCAACTAACGAGCAAAATAACCAGTTAATATCATAATGACAGGATCAAGTTCACACATAACAATATTAACCTTAAATGTAAATGGACTAAATGCTCCAATTAAAAGACACAGACTGGAAAACTGGATAAAGAGTCAAGACCCATCAGTCTGCTGTATTCAGGAGACCCATCTCACATGCAGAGACATACATAGGCTCAAAATAAAGGGATGGAGGAAGATCTACCAAGCAAATGGAGAACAAAAAAAAGCAGGGTTGCAATCCTAGTCTCTGATAAAACAGACTTTAAACCATCAAAGATCAAAAGAGACAAAGAAGGCCATTACATAATGGTAAAGGGATCAATTCAACAGGAAGAGCTAACCCTCCTAAATATATATGCACCCAATACAGGAGCACCCAGATTCATAAAGCAAGTCCTTAGAGACTTACAAAGAGACTTAGACTCCCATACAATAATAATGGGAGACTTCAACACTCCACTGTCAACATTAGACAGATCAACGAGACAGAAAGTTAACAAGGATATCCAGGTATTGAACTCATCTCTGCACCAAGCGGACCTAATAGACATCTATAGAACTCTCCACCCCAAATCAACAGAATATACATTCTTCTCAGCACCACATCGCACTTATTCCAAAATTGACCACATAATTGGAAGTAAAGCACTCCTCAGCAAATGTACAAGAACAGAAATTATAACAAACTGTCTCTCAGACCACAGTGCAATCAAACTAGAACTCAGGACTAAGAAACTCAATCAAAACCGCTCAACTACATGGAAACTGAACAACCTGCTCCTGAATGACTACTGGGTACATAACGAAATGAAAGCAGAAATAAAGATGTTCTTTGAAACCATGAGAACAAAGATACAACATACCAGAATCTCTGGGACACATTGAAAGCAGTGTGTAGAGGGAAATTTATAGCACTAAATGCCCACAGGAGAAAGCAGGAAAGATCTAAAATTGACACTCTAACATCACAATTAAAAGAACTAGAGAGGCAAGAGCAAACACATTCAAAAGCTAGCAGAAGGCAAGAAATAACTACGATCAGAGCAGAACTGAAGGAGATAGAGACACAAAAAAACCTCCAAAAAATCAATGAATCCAGGAGTTGGTTTTTTGAAAAGATCAACAAAATTGACAGACCGCTAGCAAGACTAATAAAGAAGAAAAGAGAGAGGAATCAAATAGACGCAATAAAAAATGATAAAGGGGATATCACCACCGACCCCACAGAAATACAAACAACCATCAGAGAATACTATAAACGCCTTTACGCAAATCAACTAGAAAATCTAGAAGAAATGGATAATTTCCTGGACACTTACACTCTCCCAAGACTAAACCAGGAAGAAGTTGAATCCCTGAATAGACCAATAGCAGGCTCTGAAATTGAGGCAACAATTAATAGCCTACCCACCAAAAAAAGTCCAGGACCAGATGGATTCACAGCTGAATTTTACCAGAGGTACAAGGAGGAGCTGGTACCATTCCTTCTGAAACTATTCCAATCAATAGAACAAGAGGGAATCCTCCCTAACTCATTTTATGAGGCCAACATCATCCTGATACCAAAGCCTGGCAGAGACACAACAAAAAAAGAGAATTTTAGACCAATATCCCTGATGAACATCGATGCAAAAATTCTCAATAAAATACTGGCAAACCGGATTCAGCAGCACATCAAAAAGCTTATCCACCATGATCAAGTGGGCTTCATCCCTGGGATGCAAGGCTGGTTCAACATTCGCAAATCAACAAATGTAATCCAGCATATAAAGAGAACCAAAGACAAGAACCACATGATTATCTCAATAGATGCAGAAAAGGCTTTTGACAAAATTCAACAGCCCTTCATGCTAAAAACGCTCAATAAATTCGGTATTGATGGAACGTACCTCAAAATAATAAGAGCTATTTATGACAAACCCACAGCTAATATCATTCTGAATGGGCAAAAACTGGAAAAATTCCCTTTGAAAACTGGCACAAGACAGGGATGCCCTCTCTCACCACTCCTATTCAACATAGTCTTGGAAGTTCTGGCTAGGGCAATCAGGCAAGAGAAAGAAATCAAGGGTATCCAGTTAGGAAAAGAAGAAGTCAAATTGTCCCTGTTTGCAGATGACATGATTGTATATTTAGAAAACCCCATTGTCTCAGCACCAAATCTCCTTCAGCTGATAAGCAACTTCAGCAAAGTCTCAGGATACAAAATTAATGTGCAAAAATCACAAGCATTCTTATACACCAGTAACAGACAAGCAGAGAGCCAAATCAGGAATGAACTTCCATTCACAATTGCTTCAAAGAGAATAAAATACCTAGGAATCCAGCTTACAAGGGATGTAAAGGACCTCTTCAAGGAGAACTACAAACCACTGCTCAGTGAAATCAAAGAGGACACAAACAAATGGAAGAACATACCATGCTCATGGATAGGAAGAATCAATATCGTGAAAATGGCCATACTGCCCAAGGTTATTTATAGATTCAATGCCATCCCCGTCAAGCTACCAATGAGTTTCTTCACAGAATTGGAAAAAACTGCTTTAAAGTTCATATGGAACCAAAAAAGAGCCCGCATTGCCAAGACAATCCTAAGTCAAAAGGACAAAGCTGGAGGCGTCACGCTACGTGACTTCAAACTATACTACAAGGCTACAGTAACCAAAACAGCATGGTACTGGTACCAAAACAGAGATATAGACCAATGGAACAGAACAGAGTCCTCAGAAATAGTACCACACATCTACAACCATCTGATCTTTGACAAACCTGAGAGAAACAAGAAATGGGGAAAGGATTCCCTATTTAATAAATGGTGCTGGGAAAATTGGCTAGCCATAAGTAGAAAGCTGAAACTGCATCCTTTCCTTACCCCTTATACGAAGATTAATTCCAGATGGATTAGAGACTTAAATGTTAGACCTAATACCATAAAAACCCTAGAAGAAAATCTAGGTAGTACCATTCAGGACAGAGGCATGGGCAAGGACTTCATGTCTAAAACACCAAAAGCAATGGCAGCAAAAGCCAAAATTGACAAATGGGATCTAATTAAACTAAAGAGCTTTTGCACAGCAAAAGAAACTACCATCAGAGTGAACAGGCAACCTACAGAATGGGAGAAAATTTTTGCAACCTACTCATCTGACAAAGGGCTAATATCCAGAATCTACAAAGAACTCAAACAAATATACAAGAAAAAAACAAACAAGCCCATCAAAAAGTGGGCAAAGGATATGAACAGACATTTCTCAAAAGAAGACATTCATACAGCCAACAGACACATGAAAAAATGCTCATCATCACTCGCCATCAGAGAAATGCAAATCAAAACCACAATGAGATACCATCTCACACCAGTTAGAATGGCAATCATTAAGATGTCAGGAAACAACAGTTGTTGGAGAGGATGTGAAGAAATAGGAACACTTTTACCCTGTTGGTGGGATTGTAAACTAGTTCAACCATTATGGAAAACAGTATGGCAATTCCTCAAGGATCTAGGAACCAGATGTACCATATGACCCAGCCATCCCACTACTGGGTATATACCCAAAGGATTATAAATTAGTCTACTACAAAGACACATGCACACGTATGTTTATTGCGGCACTATTCACAATAGCAAAGACTTGGAATCAACCCAAATGTCCATCTGTGACAGACTGGATTAAGAAAATGTGGCACATATACACCATGGAATACTATGCAGCCATAAAAAAGGATGAGTTTGCATCCTTTGTAGGGACATGGATGCAGCTGGAAACCATCATTCTTAGCAAACTATCACAAGAAGAGAAAACCAAACACCGCATGTTCTCACTCATAGGTGGGAACTGAACAATGATATCACTTGGACTCGGGAAGGGGAACATCACACACTGGGGCCTATCATGGGGAGGGGGGAGGAGGGAGGGATTGCACTGGGGAGATATACATGATATAAATGATGAATTGATGGGTGCTGACGAGTTGATGGGTGCAGCACACCAACATGGCATAAGTATACATATGTAACAAACCTGCACGTTATGCACATGTACCCTATAACTTAAATTAAAAAAAAAATAAGTTAAAAAAAAAGAAAGAAGTTAGTTGTCAGTAAAGCATTAAAAATTTTATTTGACCTAATTTTATGTAAAATGGAAAGGATATTGGAGAGATAGTAAAGTCATACATTCTTAGGCTGCAAGGATCCTGGATAGTTATCACTTCTATAAAGAGAACTCAGTCTAGAGGAAGCAAGATGCGTAAATATTCAGTGAAAGATTAGATCTAGCTTGACTGAAGGAACTGAGTGGGGAACCTGAAATAAATAGACCAACTTACTGCTTATCATAATACATTATAAATGTAACTGTTTGAAGCTTAGGAACAATATTAGTAATATGATATGTAGATATCCCATATGCTTCATGACATTATTTTATCCCAATTGAGAATAAAATTATTTTTAATTAAGTAAAAAAAAATGACTAGAGAGAAACTTTCTGAGAGATTGCTTTCTGATGTGTGACTTCATCACACAGAGTTCCACCCTTCCCTTCTTGGAAGAGTTTGCTAACTCTGTTATCTTGTGTTCTGCAAAGTGATATTTGGGAGCTCACTGAGGGCTATGGTAAAAAAGGAAATATTCTCAGATCAAAACTGGAAAGAAGCTTTCTGAGAAACTGCATTTCGACCTGTGAATGCAACTCACAGAGTTACACGTTTCTCTTCAGTGTTCAGTTTTCTAACACAGTTTTCTGGAAATCTGCAATGGGATACTTCTGAACGCAATGAAGCTTACGGTGACAAAGGAAATATCCTCAGATGAAAACTAGAAAGAAGCTTCTTAGAAACTTCTTGGTGATGTGTGAATTCATCTCACAAAGTTAACACTTATGTTTCGTGCAGCATTCCATTAACACTGTTTTGAGGATCCTGAGAAGGACTTCTTTGGATCGCATTGAGGCCTACGCTGATAAAGGAAATATCAGCAGTTAAAACGTGAAAAGAAGCTTTCTGAGAAACTTCTTTGTGATCTGTGAATTCCTCTCACAGAGTTACAGCTTAGTTCTCAGGAAGCAGTTTGATAACACTCTTTTCGTGGAATCTGTCAAATGAGATTTGGGAGCCCATAGGAGCCCATGGTGAAAAAGGAAATATCCTCAGATAATAACTAGAGAGAAGCTTTCTGAGAGATTGCTTTCTGATGTGTGACTTCATCACACAGAGTTCCACCCTTCCCTTCTTGGAAGAGTTTGCTAACTTCTGTTATCTGTGTTCTGCAAAGTGATATTTAGGGAGCTCACTGAGGGCTATGGATAAAAAAGGAAATATTCTCAGATCAAACTGGAAAGAAGCCTTCTGAGAAACTGCATTTCGATATGTGAATGCAACTCACAGAGTTACACGTTATTCTTCAGTGTTCAGTTTGTTAACCACGTTTTCTGGAAATCTGCAATGGGATACTTCTGAACGCAATGAAGCTTTACGGTGACAAAGGAAATATCCTCAGATGAAAACTGGAAAGAAGCTTTTGTTAAAACTTCTTGGTGATGTGTGAACTCATCTCACAGAATTACACTCTGTTTCATGCAGCAGTCCATTAACACTGTCTTTGAGGACCTGAGAAGACTTCTTTGGATCGCATTGAGGCCTACTCTAATAAAGGAAATATCATCCGTTCAAAAAGTGAAAGAAGCTTTCTGAGAAACTTCTTGTGATCTGTGAATTCCTCTCACAGAGTTACAGCTTAGTTCTCAGAAGCAGTTTGCTAACACTCTTTTCGTGGAATCTGCCAAATGAGATTGGGAGCCCATAGGGGCCCATGGTGAAAAAGGAAATATCCTCAGATAATAACTACGAGAGAAGCTTTCTGAGAGATTGCTTTCTGATGTGTGACTTCATCACACAGAGTTCCACCCTTCCCTTCTTGGAAGAGTTTGCTAACTCTGTTATCTTGTGTTCTGCAAAGTGATATTTGGGAGCTCACTGAGGACTATGGTGAAAAAGTAAATATCCTCAGATCAAAATTGGAAGGAAGCCTTTCGAGTAACTGCATTTCGATGTGTGAATGCAACTCACAGAGGTACTCGTTTCTCCTCGGTGTTCAGTTTGCTAACACAGTTTTCTGGAAATCTGCAATGGGATACTTCTGAACGCAATGAAGCTAACGGTGACAAAGGAAATATCCTCAGATGAAAACTAGAAAGAAGCTTTCTTAGAAACTTCTTGGTGATGTGTGAATTCATCTCACAAAGTTACACTTATTTTTCGTGCAGCATTCCATTAACACTGTCTTTGAGAAACCTGAGAAGGACTTCTTTGCATCGTATTGAGGCCTACGCTGATAAAGGAAATATCATCAGTAAAAAGCGTGAAAAGAAGCTTTCTGAGAAACTTCTTTGTGATCTGTGAATTCCTCTCAGAGAGTAACAGTTTAGTTCTCAGAAATCAGTCTGCTAACGCTCTTTTCGTGGAATCTGCCAAGTGAGATTTGGGAGCCCATAGGGGCCCATGGTGAAAAAGGAAATGTCTACAGATAATACCTAGAGAGGAGCTTTCTGAGCGATTGCTTTCTGATGTGTGACTTCATCACACAGAGTTCCACCCTTCCCTTCTTGGAACAGTTTGCTAACTCTGTTATCTTCTGTTCTGCAAAGTGATATTTGGGAGCTAAATGAGGACTATGGTGAAAAAGGAAATATGCTCAGATCAAACTGGAAAGAAGCCTTCTGCGTAACTGCATTTCGACGTGTGAATGCAACTCACAGAGTTACCCGTTTCTCCTCAGTGTTCAGTTTGCAAACACAGTTTTCTGGAAATCTGCAATGGGATACTTCTGAACGCAATGAAGCTTACGGTGACTAAGGAAATATCCTCAAATGAAAACTAGAAAGAAGCTTTGTTACAAACTTCTTGTTGATGTGTGAATTCACCTCACAGAATTTCACTTAGGTTTCAAGCAGGAGTCCATTAACACTGTCTTTGAGGAACCTGAGAAGGACTTCTTTGGATTGCACTGAGGCCTACGCTGATAAAGGAAATATCATCAGTTGAAAACGTGAAAGAAGCTTTCTGAGAAACTTCTTTGTGATCTGTGAATTCCTCTCACAGAGTTACAGCTTAGTTCTCAGGAAGCATTTTGCTAACACTCTTTTCCTGGAATCTGCCAAGTGAGATTTGGGAGCCCTTAGGGCCCAATGTTGAAAAAGGAAATATCCTCAGATAATAACTAGAGAGAAGCTTTCTGAAAGATTGCCTTCTGATGTGTGACTTCCATCACACAGAGTTCCACCCTTCCCTTCTTGGAAGAGATTGCTAACTCTTTTATTTTTGCGTTCTTTGCAAGTGATATTTGGGACACACTGAGGGCTTTGGTATAAAAGGAAATATCCTCAGATCAAACTGGAAAAAGCCTTCTGAGAAACTGCATTTCGATGTGTGAATGCAACTCACAGAATTACACGATTCTCTTCAGGTTCCATTTGCTAAAATATTTTTCTGGAAACTCTTCAATGGGATCTTCTGAACGCAATGAAGCTTACAGTGACAAAGGAAATATCCTCAATGAAAACTAGAAAGAAGTTCTGTTAGAAACTTCTGTGGTGACGTGGAGCAAATTGAGGGCTATGGTGTAAAAGGGAATATACTCAGATCAAAACTGGAAAGAAGCCTTTTGAGAAACTGCATTTCAACGTGTGAATGCAACTCACAGAGTTACACGTTTTCTCTTCAGTGATCAGTTAGCTAACTAAGATTCTGGAAATCTGCAAGGGGATACCTCTTAGCGCCATGTAGCTTACGGTGACAAACGAAAAATATCCTCAGATGAAAACTAGAAGGAAGCTTTCTTAGAAATTCTTGGTGACGTGTGAATTCATCTCACAGAGTTACACTTCTGTTTTGTGAAGCAGTCCATTAACACTGTCTTGAGGAACCTGAGAAGGGCTTCCTTGCTCGCAGTGAGGCCTGCGCTGATAAAGGAAATTTCTTCCGTTCAAAACGTGAAAGAAGCCTTCTGAGAAACTTTTATCTGATCTGTGAGTTCATCTCAAGGACTTATAACTTAGACTTCAGGAAGCAGCAGTTGCTAACACTCTTTTGTGCATTCTGGAATGTGATATTTGGGAGCTCATGGGGCCCATGGTGAAAAACGAAACCTCACTCACAATAAACTAAAGAGAAGCTTTCTGAGAAACTGCATTGCCATGTGTGAATGCAACTCAAAGAGTTACAAGTTCTCTTCAGTGATCAGTTTGTTAACACAGTTTTTTGGAAATCTGCAATTAGATACTTCATAGCGCAATGAACTTTACGGTGACAAAGGAAATATCCACAGATGAAAACTAGAAAGAAGCTTTCCTAGAAACTCTTGGTGATGTGTGAATTCATCTCACAGAGTTACACTTATGTTTCATGAGCGTCCATTAACACTGTCTTTGAGGAAACTGAGAAGGGCTTCCTTGGATCGCATTGAGGCCTACGCTGCTAAAGGAAATTTCATCTGTTCAAAACGTGAAAGAAGCTTTCTGAGAAACTTCTTTTTGATCTGTGAGTCATCTCACAGACGTATAAGTTAGACTTCAGGAAGCATTTTGCGAACACTCTTTGCGTGGATACTGGAAAGGGATATTGGGAGCCCATGTGCCCATGGTGAAAAAGGAAATATTCTCACATAATAACTAGAGAGAAGCTTTCTGAGAGATTGCTTTGATGATGGTGACTTCATCAACACAGAGTTCCACCGTTCCCTCTTGGAACACGTTTGCTAACACTGTTGTCATGGATTCTGCAAGG
>NC_044552.1:147653358-147760858 GCF_007565055.1 Rhinopithecus roxellana
CCCCTGACTAATGTGATTACAATAATACTAAATCACTTGTTTATATAGAAGACTTGGTTTTGTTGTCTTTACCCTTTGATGTTTGTATTATAAATGTGTTTCTGGAAATGGAACAGTTTTTGTCTTCTTCATGAGGGCTAAAACTTTTTTCTCACCAGTATTTTTGGAGATTTTTAAGATTTTCAAGATTTTCTTTTGACATATAATCTTATAAAGCTGAGAATTAAATTTCGTTATTTTTTTCTATTTTATTTTTCAGGCTCAGGTGTTGGCTTTTGCAGATCCCTAAACACATTGAGAGACTCCAAGGCATGGAGTGGGGTGCCTAAACTTTCAGTGATTATTGGGAGTTGAGAGACTCAATTAGGAAAGGAAAGATCTAAAGGAGGCAATTTGGAAGATCAAAATTTTCTCAAAAGAACCATTAAAGTTCTAAATAATTCTTGGTAAAGTCATGCAAACAGGAAGAAAGAAGTAGACAGAATTAGTTCCATATTGGTGTGAACACACAGTCAGCAGGGTTTGAGAAGGGAGAATTTAGTCAACTGAGAAGTTTCCATGAAAGGAGCAAGAACTAGATCACAGAGACACCATGAAACAAAAAGCCGGAATAACTTCCAACCCAAGAGGAGAACAGAGAGGCCTCAAAACGAAAGCTAGGATAAGAACTTCTAGCCCAAAGTCACCTTTCAGCAAAGAAGCCTGAGATTCCAACCCAGCTTCAGGAGTACTCACTCAAAATGTTACTCAAACTGTAGGCTTTTAAATGACTTAGCCCTGTAGCAAAAGGCATTTCCTAAGGTGGTTCAGAAGAGGAGCCACCGTATCCAAAAGAGAGCAAGAGAAAGAGACCCCTGTTGCCAGAGCCAGTGGGCAAAGGCAACAGAGGAAGAGACAAGGGTCCTTATGGATGAGACCCTTGCAGATTTAGACTTATACAACTCCTGGAGAACTGGCAGGATGACAGCCATAAGGGGTACAACATTTTCTACTCATTGGATTACAAGTTCTCAGACCTCCAAAATGATTAAACAAGGAAGATTTCTAGGCTCTTGTGGGGAGTATGGAAGGTCTTTTTGAACTTTTTAATGCTGTCAAATGAAGACTGATGTCTTCATAAATTCGGAAAGGAGAGATTTCATTATGTTTTTGTTTTTTTGAGTCGGAGTTTCACTCTTGTTGCCAAGGCTGGAGTGCAGTGGAGTGGTCTTGGCTCACTGCAGGCTGCACCTCCCAGGTTCAAGCGATTATCCCGCCTCATCCTCCCTAGTAGCTGGGACTACAGGCATGCACCACCATGCCCAGCTAATTTTTGTATTTTTAGTAGAGACGGGGTTTCACCATGAAAGCCAGGATGGTCTCGATCTCTTGTCTCTCAGGTGATCCACCCACCTCGGCTTCCCAAAGTGCTTTGATTACAGACACGAGCCACTGCACCCAGTGAGAGATTTATTTCCTATAAAGGGTTGCAGCCTACAGGTAGTCCTGCAGGCTAGGAAGATAACCTCCAGCCAGAAGTCAGAAGAAACGACACTTCAAGGGAGAGGTAAAGGAAATAGTAATTTATACTGAGTGGCGTGGCCAAATACACCTAATTTAATAAGCTCTAGGAGGAATCATGCATATTTTCTAAAGGAGAAATGCATGCTGCGCAATTGAGTTTCTTGCTCCTTCATGGGTCCAATGTACAAAAAATGGCAGTGTTAGCATGATCCCAGGGTGGAGTTTTCAGCCCTCTGACATTAAAAGGTGAAGCAGAGGATGTGAAAATTCGCTCTGTGCATCCTGTGTACGCTGTCCAGAACCTCTCCATCATGGGTGGTCTCTTATCAGGCAAGAGAGGAGAGGCAGCTTCAGGCAGTTGGTTGAAATCAGTGGTGGAGTCTTTTGAAAGACTTGTTTCTGGCCGGGCGCGGTGGCTCAAGCCTGTAATCCCAGCACTTTGGGAGGCCGAGACGGGCGGATCACTAGGTCAGGAGATCGAGACCATCCTGGCTAACACGTGAAAACCCCGTCTCTCTAAAAAATACAAAAACATAGCCGGGCGAGGTGGCGGGCGTTGTAGTCCCAGCTACTCGGAGGCTGGCAGGAGAATGGCGTAACCCGGGAGGCGGAGCTTGCAGTGAGCTGAGATCCGGCCACTGCACTCCAGCCTGGTCGACAGAGCGAGACTCCGTCTCAAAAAAAAAAAAAAAAAAAAAAAAAAAAGGCTTGTTTCTGTTAAATCCTTAGGGAAGAAAGCCTAAGGAAGCAAAGGAGGGGGTATAACGAGGTGTATCTGATCCCTGTCATCCCATCCTGCCCAACTTATAATAGGGGAGGAAAAATAATTTTCTCTCTACCTTTACGGAATTCTAAGATGGGACCCTCTGTAAACCCGAGAATTCAGTTTTGAAAGTCACTCTGGGATCCCCTCAGCCAAGAGTGGGTCTGTTCAGTCATTTGGGAGCTTAGGATTTCATTTTCATTTATCAGTGCTAATGGGAACGAGTAGGCTGTCTTCCTGGCAGGTGAATTTGAAAGAAACTCCTTGGATGGGGTTAATGGCACCTGTATTTTCTGGGAGCTCTGCTTTAATTAGATAAAGTAAGTTCTGGTAAGATTTCTTTCTTTATCTTTGGTATCTCAAATGTTTTCATTTAAATAATCTTTATAACAACTTTTTTTTTTTTTTTTTTTTTTTTTTTTTTTTTTTTTTGAGACAGAGTCTTTCTCTGCTGCTCAGGCTGGAGTGCAGTGGCACGATCTTGGCTCACTGCAAGCTCCGCCTCCCAGGTTTATGCCATTCTCCTGCCTCAGCCTCCCGAGTAGCTGGGACTCAGGGTTCCCCAGAAAGGCACAATCCATAGGATATATGTAGACAGACAGATAAGAAAGGTTCACATAATTATGGAGGCTGAGAAAGTCCATGATAGGCTGTCTCCAAGTTGGGGAACCAGGAAAGCTGGTAGCATTGCTCAGTCCATGTCCAAAGGACTCAGAATCAGTTAAGTCAATGATGTAACTCTCATTCTGAGGCCAAAGGCCTGAGACCCTGAGGTTCTGATGTCAAAGGCAAGAGAAGGATGTTTCAGTGTCACAAGGAGATAATTCACCTTTCCTCTTCCTTTTTGTTCTATCTGGGCTCTCAAGCAATTGGATGGTGCCTGTATTAGTTCATTTTTGTACTGCTATGAAGAAGTACCTGAGTCTGAGCAATTTATAAAGAACAAAGAGGGGTTTCTTGTTGTTGTTGTTGTTGTTGTTTTTGGAGACAGAGTCTCACTCTGTCGCCCAGGCTGGAGTCCAGTGGCACGATCTCCGCTCACTGTAAGCTCCGCTGCCTCCCGGGTTAATGCCATTCTCCTGCCTCAGCCTCCCTAGAATCTGACACTACAGATGCCCGCCACCACACCTGGCTAATTTTTTTGTATTTTCAGTAGAGACGGGGTTTCACCATGTTCGCCAGGATGGTCTTGATCTCCTGACCTCGTGATCCACCTGCCTCGGCCTCCCAAAGTGCTGGGATTACAGGCATGAGCCACCGCATCCAGCCAAGAACAAAGAGGTTTAATGGGCTGACAGTTCCACATGGCTGGAGGCGCCTCAGAAGGGGAAGCAAAGATGTCTTTCTTCACATGGCAGCAGCAAGAAGTGCTAAACCATAAAACCATCAGATCGTGAGAACTCACTCACTATCATGAGAACAACATGGCAGTAACCACCACCATGATTCAATCGTCCCCCGCCAGGTCCCTCCCACAACATGTAGGGATTATAGCAACTACAATTCAAGATGAGATCTGGATGGGGACACAGTCAAACCATATCAGTGCCCATTCACATTGGGTCAGGGTGGATCTTTCTTATCTCAGTGTCTTCCAGAAACACCCTCACACTTATGCCCAGAAACTGTGCTTTACCAGCTATGTTAGTATCTCTTAATCCAATCAAGTAGACGTCTAAAATTAACCATCAGAATATTTATGCCTGATTCGTGGCTAAAATTTCAGGATGAAAGCTATGAGATCTCTATTTGTGTTTGTATGTCTATTAATGTATGTTCTGTGTATGTGAATTTTCTGAACTCTGGATAGCATTGCAAAATTCATTTATAAAATCCTCTAAAAGTGTTCTATTCTAACTTGGCTTGGAAAAAAAAATCATTTATAAATAAATATTCCCCAAACTCCTAGAAATATAGGAACCGATTCAAATGTTTTTCAGGTTAACATGATTTGGATTCAACTTAGTTAAATAAGATAAATTTAATATTTTTTGTGTAATAAAACAATTATGTCTTCAGAGTTATCACTATTAAATATAAAACAAGCAAGTGTCTTTCTTTTCTTTTTTTTTTTTTTTTTTTTTTTTAAGATGTAGTCTCTCTCTGTCACCCAGGCTGGGGTGCAGTGCTGCAATCTTGGCTCACTGCAAGCTCTGCCTCCTGGGTTCACGCCATTCTCCTGCCTCAGCCTCCCAAGTAACTGGGACTACAGGGGCCTGCCACCATGCTCAGCTAATTTTTTTTGTATTTTTAGTAGAGACAGGGTTCCACAGTGTTAGCCAGGATGGTCTTGATCTCCTGACCTCATGATCCGCCCACCTCAGCCTCCCAAAGTGCTGGGATTACAGGTGTGAGCCACAGTGCCTGGCCAACAAACAAGTTTCTATTCTGCTTGAGTGCTTACAAGAAGCTAATATTATACTTACTAGATAATTAGAATCAAATCTATAAGCTTTAAGATTTTAAGTCATCATTCTTATGAAAAACATTATTTCCTTTTTTTTATGGTGAAAAGATACACATCTATTTAGAATCAGCCAGCTGGACTCAGTTTAGATGATCCCAAGTTTGTTGGCAACATCTAAAGCATTGTAATCAGGAGCCACTCGAACATATATCTTCTTCTCTCCATCAGGCCGAATCAGGATGTTGACTGTGACCACATCCACGTCCCAGAGCTTCTTCACAGTCTGTTTGATCTGGTGCTTGTTGGCTTTAACATCGACAGTGAACACAAGCGTGTTGTTGTCTTCTATCTTCTTCATGGCTGACTCAGTGGTCACTGGAAACTTGTTGATAGCATGGTGGTCAAGCTTGTTTCTCCAGGGGGCGCTCTTCCCAGGATACCTGGGCTGTCTCCGGAGTCGCAGTGTCTTGGGACGCTGGAAGGTGGGTGAGGTGCAGATCTTCTTTTTTGGGGGGCCTGTGGACACATTTCAACACTGCCTTCTTGGCCTTTGCTTTGGCTTTGGCTTTAGGAGGGGCAGCAGCTTCCTTCTTTGCTTTTGGTGCCATCTTGTGAAAAGCGAAAAACATTATTTCAATAATAAGTTTTTTACAGTAAATCTGCCTAATAGTAGTTTCCAAAATACTTTTGGTAATTTTTAACCTTAAAGTTAAGCTAACTAAAACATTTCCATTAAATATCTAGATCATTTATGAATAAGATACAATACTAAAACATTAATTACCGGACATAAGTAATTCAAGTTTATATACTTTTGGCTTCTTATTTTTACAGAGAAGCCAGATACTTTGGCCTGTTAATAAACATGTTTTTGGCTACCACCCTGTACTATGTACTATGAGAAACTACCACACTGTACTGTGTACTATGAGAAACATATGTACTATGAGAAAACACATCCCAATGTTGGGAGATGGTATACTCATACATTTTCTAATCTACTACAGAATGCTAACATATGACAGTTTAAACCGGTCTATGTCCTAGTTTTCACTGGAAAATAAAAGTATTAAAATTATAATCAATATATGTAAATAAAACTACTAGAAACAGGCCAGGCGCAGTGGCTCACGCCTACAATCCCAGCACTTTAGGAGACCAAGATGGGTGGATCATGAGGTCAGGAGATCGAGACCATCCTGGCTAACACGGTGAAACCATGTCTCCACTAAAAATACAAAAAATTAGCTGGGCACGGTGGCAGGCACCTATAGTCCCAGCTACTCAGGAGACTTAGGCAGGAGAATGGTGTGAACCCAGGAGGTGGAGCTTTCAGTGAGCCGAGATCACACCACCGCACTCCAGCCTGGCAGACAGAGCGAGACTCTGTCTCAAAAAAAAGAAAAAAAAAAACACTACTAGAAATAATAGAATAACTAGAAACAACTCTATGCAAAGTATATAAGAAAAGTAGGGCATGTTTTGCAAGAAAAATAGGATGTAATAATTTATAAGGAAAACCATACAACATATACAAATAAAAAGAGATACCTAACCTTCCCAGTGTTATATTTGTATGGGTAAAATGTTATGTTTTCAGAAATTATATAAAATTCCTGGAAATTTGTCAACGTCCTCCTTATTCATGCTATGTGCTGGTATAGAGTTATGAGTCATAATTCCAGTTATTATTTTAAATCCTGTATGCCACAGGAAAAAAAATCAGATATCTTTGTCAGTTGTGGTATAATGAAATCTCATCAGATCTTTCATCACAGCCATTTCATACCTTTTGTCATTTAGATATTATTTCCCACTGATGCTTTCCTGATAGCTCCTGCAATCAGCTATAGGTCAGAATGCTTGTCGACAACACAGGACTCCCTCTGAGAGTCATCCATCTGCTCACCAAGAGAAATGCGTATCTGAGTGCCTCATTGGGAGAGAGTAACCGGCAACTCAAAAGAATGAAACCATTTGTCTCTTATGTACCTATGACCTGAAAGCTCCCTGTCTGGCCTTCTCTTCAAGTTGTCTCACCTTTCTGGAGTGAACCAAGGTACATCTTTCACATATTGTTTGATGTCTCATGTCTCCCTAAAGTGTGTAAAACCAAGCTGGGCCCCGACCACCTTGGGCCCGCATTGTCGGTACCTCCTGCAGAGGCATCACGGGCGCATCCTCAAACATGGCAAAATAAACTTTCTAAAAAATCTGAGACCAGTCTCAGATTTTCAGGGTTCACACATGTAATGTAGGATGTCAATGTTTATAAAACAGACATTATTCTATCTACTATTAAAAATATGCTGCCAATTAACCTTTGACTTTCTCAACAAAATAAAAAATGTCGATGAGGTACAAATAATATATTTAAACTTAAATAATGTTGCAAGTTTTAATATGCCTACTTTTCAATTTTTCAATACTATTTTTACTAATTTAACACTGTAAGAAAAATGAGTAATGAAAATATGAATAAAAGCGTTTACAGGGAGTGCACATGTTTCCTCCAGCCTCTGCCCATCTCCAGCTTTCATCCCAACTGTCCTGACAGTGGCTCTAAGCATTTCTCCTTTCTCTATACCAAGATCTCCCCACAGAAGCAAACCCAAATCTTATCATGTGTTATGACACGCTGTGATGATGAGCAACCAAAGCCTCAAGGAAGGGATGCTTTTGTAAAACAAGACTTGCAGAATATAATGTGTGAAGTAAAGCCCATGGCAGAGCTCCCTTTAGCACCCGGGGAGCAGACAGGAAGCTTTGGCCTCACCTTCCTCACTGGCCCGCAGCCACGTCTCCCCAGGTCAGTCTTGAGGACAACGAAACTCTGGTCTTCACTGAGGACACACTACCAGGTGCTCCAAAGCCATTGCCTCTTCTTGAATGGGTCCTGAGGAGAACAAAGCTCTGGTTCTAATCCTAACCCCAATCCTGTCTCTAGACTTTGACCCTGACCCTAAACCCTGATCCCTACCCTGGTCCCCAATTCTGACCCTGACTTTGACCCTGACTCTGATCTTGACCCTGACCATGACCCCACCTCTAACCATACTTCCGGACCTGACTCAGACCCAGACCCTAATCCTAACCCTAATCCTACTATTTTCTTCACAATCTATCTCTAATCTTATCCCCTACTGCTAAATAGCTGTACCCAAAAGCACTTTTTAAATTATTTAACTTCTTTTCCTTGAATTCTCTAAGGATATCTTAAAGGAGATGTCATTATGTATTTTGCAGTCCCTCTGAGTGGTATGGCTTCAGATAGTAAGTTCTAATACTTTGCAAGACATAAAAAGTTTGGAGAGCAACAGGACGGGGTTGTTAGGGATGCATGTTGGCATTCACGATAGTCATTGGTGCTGTTCTCCAAATATTGTCAGTTCAGTTTTTATGAATGCATTCTGACTATTCCAACCCACCTGCTTAAATTTTTGCATGACCACATAGCTTTTTTTTTTTTTTGCCAATGGAGGTGAGAAGAAATAACATGTGACTTTTTCAGGAGAAATCTCTAAGAACAGAGTTCTATTCGGCATGCTTTTTGGTCTTTTCTATAGCAATAATTTCAGCAATATTAACAGCTTCAAAAACTTACTTAGCTATTAGGTTTTTTAAAATGTCTTTTGTCTTCCAGTTTGTAAGCTACACTGATCAGGACTACAGAGTTGAATTATTAGAAGTGATAAAGGAAAGATAATGCTTATCTTTTGAAAACATGAATTACCTGTTTAATGGGCACAAACAAGTTTTGTTCTATTCATCAGGTAATAAACAAAACTTTATACGAAAAGTGACGGTCAGGGAATGCAGAGAACACACAACTGACTTCATGGCAGGAAGATGCTTAGTGCTAATTCAATGTTACTACTTATTAGCTGCAAAATATAATTGTATTTGAAATTTTTATCACGGACACTAACCATCATTATGGACACAGGATGGCCATTGACCAATGAGAAAAGATGGTGGTCATAACAACCAGCAGTGCCCATGGCACATCTGCCAGTGTGCAGTGACTATCAGCTCCAACTGATCTGGATGTCTTAACGGCTTCATCTGTGAGTGACAGGATTGCCTTGTGTCAATGGCTGTCAAACCTGGGTGCTTGATTGAATCTCTTAAAGAACTTTCAAAAATATGTTCATCGCTAATTCACAATTATACTCTTTAGGAATTATGAATCTGGGTGCTCCTGTATTGGGTGCATATATATTTAGGATAGTTAGTTCTTCTTGTTGAATTGATCCTTTTACCATTATGTAATGGCCTTGTCTCTTTTGATCTTTGTTGGTTTAAAGTTTGTTTTATCAGAGACTAGGATTGCAAACCCTGCCTTTTTTTGTTTTCTTTTTGCTTGGTAGATCTTCCTCCATCCCTTTATTTTGAGCCTATGTGTGTCTCTGCACATAAGATGGGTATCCTGAATACAGCACACTGATGGGTCTTGATGCCTTATCCAGTTTGCCAGTCTGTGTCTTTTAATTGGAGCATTTAGCCCATTTACATTTAAGGTTAATATTGTTATGTGTGAATTTGATGCTGTCATTATGATGATAGCTGGTTATTTTGCTCATTAGTAGATGCAGTTTCTTCCTAGCATCGATGGTCTTTACATTTTGGCATGTTTTTGCAGTGGCTGGTACCAGTTGTTTCTTTCCATGTTTAGTGCTTCCTTCAGGATCTCTTGTAGGGCAGGCCTAGTGGTGACAAAATCTCTCAGCATTTGCTTGTCTGTAAAGGATTTTATTTCTCCTTCACTTATGAAACTTAGTTTGGCTGGATATGAAATTCTGGGTTGAAAATTCTTTTCTTTAAGAATGATGAATATTGGCCCCCACTCTCTTCTGGCTTGTAGAGTTTCTGCTGAGAGATCCGCTGTTAGTCTGATGGGCTTCCCTTTGTGGGTAACCCGACCTTTCTCTCTGGCTGCCCTTAACATTTTTTACTTCATTTCAACTTTGGTGAATCTGACAATTATGTTTCTTGGAGTTGCTCTTCTTGAGGAGTATCTTTGTGGCGTTCTCTGTATTTCCTGAATTTGAATGTTGGCCTGGTTTGCTAGGTTGGGGAGGTTCTCCTGGATAATATCCTGCAGAGTGCTTTCCAACTTGGTTCCATTCTCCCCATCACTTTCAGGTACAACAATCAGACGCAAATTTGGTCTTTTCACATAGTCCCATATTTCTTGGAGGTTTTGTTCATTCCTTTTTACTTTTTTCTCTAAACTTCTCTTCTCGCTTCATTTCATTCATTTGATCTTCAATCACTGATACCCTTTCTTCCAGTTGATCGAATCGGTTACTGAAGTTTGTGCATTTGTCACGTAGTTCTCATGCCATGGTTTTCAGCTCTATCAGGTCACTTAAGGACTTCTCTACATTGGTTATTCTAGTTAGCCATTCATTTAATCTTTTTTCAAGGTTTTTAGCTTCTTTGTGATGGGTTTAAATTTCCTCCTTTAGCTCGGAGAAGTTTGATCATCTGAAGCCTTCTTCTCTCAACTCATCAAAGTCATTCTCCATCAAGCTTTGTTCCATTGCTGGTGAGGAGCTTCATTCCTTTGGAGGGGGAGAGGTGCTCTGATTTTTAGAATTTTCAGCTTTTCTGCTCTGTTTTTTCCCCATCTTGGTGGTTTTATCTACCTTTGGTCTTTGATGATGGTGACGTACAGATGGGGTTTTGGTGTGGATGTCCTTTCTGTGTGTTGGTTTTCCTTCTAACAGTCAGGATCCTCAGCTGCACGTCTGTTGGAGTTTGCTGGAGGTCCACTCCAGACCCTGTTTGCCTGGGTATCAGCCGCGGAGGCTGCAGAATGGTGAATATTGCTGAATAGCAAATGTTGCTGCCTGATCGTTCCTCTAGAAGCTTCATCTCAGAGGGACACCTGGCTGTGTGAGGAGTCAGTCGGCCCCTACTGGGGGGTGCCTCCCCGTTAGGCTGCTTGGGGGTCAGGGACCCACTGGAGGAAGCAATCTGCCCATTCTCAGGTCTCAAACTGTGCTGGGAGAACCACTACTCTCTTCAAAGCTGTCAGACAGGGACATTTAAATCTGCAGAGGTTTCTGCAGACGTTTGTTTGGCTATGCCGTGTCCCCAGAGGTGGAGTCTACAGAGGCAGACAGGCCTCCTTGAGTTGCGGTGGGCTCCACCCAGTTCGAGCTGCCCAGTCGCTTTGTTTACCTACTCAAGCCTCAGCAATGGTGGGCAACCCTCCCCCAGCCTCACTGCTGTCTTGCAGTTAGATCTCAGACTGCTGTGCTAGCAATGAGCGAAGCTCCGTGGGCATGGAACCCTCCAAGATAGGTGCAGGATATAATCTCCTAGTGTGCAGTTTGCTAAGATCCTTGGAAAAGCACAGTATTAGGGTGGGAGTGACCCGAATTTCCAGGTATTATGTGTCAGGGTTTCCTTTGGCTAGGAAAGGGAATTCCCTTACCCCTTGCACTTCCTGGGTGAGGCAACACCTCACCCTGCTTCGACTCTCACTCAGTGGGCTGCACCCACTGTCCAATGCGCCCCAGTGAGATGAACCTGGTACCACAGTTGGAAATACAGAAATCACCCCTCTTCTGTGTTGCTCGCTGGGAGTTGTAGCCTAGAGCTGTTCCTATTCAGCCATCTTGGAACCACACAGCTTTAGCTTCTTTCCAGGTAATGCTGTATCTGCATTTAAGACCAGAGCCATTAACATGGGTTAAATTGTGAAACTGTCTAGCATTAGATATGGCATTAGCAACTAGGCGATCAGCCATTTGATTTCCTGCAGTCAAAGGTTCTAGAACCCGAACCCAAACCCTAACCCGAACCCGAACCTGAACCCAAACCCTAACCCGAACCCTAACCCTTACCCTCACCCTCACTCTTGTCCTCGCCCTCATCCTTGCCATCGCCCTAGCCCTCACCCTAGACCTTGCCCTCGCCCTGACCCTGACCCTCGCCCTGACCCTAACCCTAACCCTGAACCTGACCCTCACCCTAGCCGTTACCCTGACCCTGACCTGAGCCCCAGCCATTACCCTGACCCTGACCCGAGCCCCAGCCATAACCCTGACCCTGACCTGAGCCCCAACCATAACCCTGACCCTGACCTGAGCCGCAGCCGTAACTCTGACCCAGAACCAAGCGCTAGCCGTAACCCTAAACCGTAACCCTGACCCTAACCCCAGCCGTAACCCTAAACCATAATGATAACCTTAATTCCAACTCCAACCCTAAACCGTAACTCTGACCCTATCTCTAGCTCTAGCCATAACCCTAAAATGTAACCCTGACCATAACCCTAGCCCTAGCCATAACCCTAAACCCTACCTATAACCCTAATCCAACTCCAATCCTAATCCTAACCCCAAATCTAACCCTAACCCTAATCCTAACCCCAACCCCTAAATGTAACCACTAACCCTGATGGCAACCCTAACTGTATGCTAGTAGCTACATTTGTGTTGATTATGTCAGTGTTCATTATTGTGAGCATTGTATTGGGTTGCAGGTTGTGTGGGGAGTGAGGGTTTGTAACGTTTTCGTTTTTAGGTAGTGTGTTAGCATTACAGATGTTTGGTACATGAGTACTGTGGGTGTTGTATTCGTATTTCAGATGGCATGTCTGCATTACGAAGCATGCCTTTGTGTTCTGAGGCTGCAGTATGGACCTTGCACTGCAGCCATCTCGCCTTGGGTGGGGAGAACCTCAGTGCATAGGATTTAGAGGGTCTTTTGGTTTCCAGTTTTCTACACTGAGCCCTTCGAACTAGTCTGTGACCCTCAAGATTCAGGGCTGCAAACAGGAAGGATTTCGCTCACCATGGATGTGGTCCTGAGTTGTCCCAAAGTGAGATAGTGCCCCCAGGGTCTGTGTTGAGGAGAACGCAGCTCTGCCTTCATGGTGTCCCCCTCCTGGTCTGTGCTGAGAAGAAAGCAGTCCCGCCCTTACAGTGTCCTCCGTGTCTGTGCTGGGGAGAACATTGCTCTGCCTTTGCCGTGCCCCCGGGTCTGTCCTGAGCAGAATGCAGCTCTGCCCTCGTGGTAACCCCTGGGTCTGTGCTGCACAGAACGCAGCTCTGCCCTCACAGTTCCCCCCGGTCTGTGATGAGCAGAATGAAGCTCCACCTTCACGGTGTCCTCTGGGTCTGTGCTGAGAAGAATGCAGTTCCGCCCTGGCATAGGCTATGCACGGCTCTGGGAGGCAGGTAGGTGGCAGAACCTCAGGAATCTGAAAAGGCGAACTCGGGCACCCCCTGCTGGCGGCCGGGCACTGCAGGGCCTGCTTGCTCATGGTGCTGTGCCCATGTGACACCTGTTGGTGACCAGGACAACTGTAGGACCCTCTTGCTCACAGTGCAGTGGCCAGTGCCTCATGCTATTGGCTGGGACACTGCAGGGCCCTTCTGGCCTCTGGGGATGCTGCCAGACCCTCTTGCTTACAGTGTAGTGGCAGTACGCCCCCTGCTGGCAAAGATGGCACAGCAGAGTCCTCTTTCTC
Organism: Rhinopithecus roxellana; assembly: GCF_007565055.1. Taxonomy (NCBI): domain Eukaryota; kingdom Metazoa; phylum Chordata; class Mammalia; order Primates; family Cercopithecidae; genus Rhinopithecus; species Rhinopithecus roxellana. The sequence goes on from NC_044552.1 coordinate 147,666,520, forward strand.
ATGGTGTGGTGTCCGTGCGCCCCCTGCTGGCAGGTGGGGACACTGCCCGGCCCTCTTGCTCACAGCGCTAGTTGCTGTACGCACCTTCCTGGCAGCTGGGGACACTGCCTGGCCCTCTTTCTTGCCGTGTAGTGGTGGCACGCCACCTGCAGGCATCTGGGGGACTATGCAGGGCCCTCTTGCTCCTGGTGTGAGGCTGGCATCCCCTACTGACCTCTTACTGCACCACTTACAGTTGGAGCACCAGTAATTCAGTGCCATCAGTTTGGGAAATTCAAACTCAAAAGGAGCTATCGCTGGAGAGAGCTGATGTCCCAGTTCTTGTCTAACTTGGCAGAAAGATTTTCACCAGGAGGCAGTACAAAGATGGCAGATAATTTCATTGAAAATAAATACAGTGTAAACAGCTTATTGTAGGAAAAAATAGGTAGGACCCAAGGGAGGAGTGGGCTGATTGTGCAGGAAAACAGGCCAAGAGTCCTGTGCAGGAAATTTTATTTTGGGCTTCACATTCATGCCTCTGTCTCAAGTCTCCACCTGTTTTCTTTGTCTGGTTTTCCTGCTCCTGCCTTAGATCCCTAACTTTGCCCACTTGGGCTTGTGGGACCCCCTCACTGTTGGTTTGGGCACATGTGCAGTGATCAATCCAAATCCACTCTGGGACTGGGCTCCTTCCTGCCATCTCAGGAAGGTCTCATGGTGGTCACGTCTGTACCTACTGCACCTGCCTATCTCTTTTGAGTGTCCTCTGCCTTAATCTGTACTTATGGTGCCAGGTTTCTCTTAAGAATGTCCCCTTCGTCCTACTTATTGGCATGTAGCCAGCAATATTCTTTTTTTTTTTTTTTTTTTGAGATGGAGTCTTGCTCTGTCACCCAGGCTGGAGTGCAGTGGTGCAATCTTGGCTCACTGCAAGCTCTGCCTCCTGGGTTCATGCCATTCTCCTGCCTCAGCCTCCCAAGTAGCTGGGACTACAGGTGCCCGCCACCACGTCTGGCTAATTTTTTGTATTTTTAGTAGAGGCGTGGTTTCACCATGTTATCCAGGAAGGACTCGATCTCCTGACCTCGTGATCCGCCTGCCTCTCGGCCTCCCAAAGTGCTGGGATTACAGCCGAGAGCCACTGCACCTGGCCTACAATTTCTGGAAGAAAACATAGAAGAAAACCTATGTGTCTTTGGGTTTGGTAATGAATTTTAACAAATGACACAAAAAGTCGATACACACAGAAGAAATAATAATGTAGATTTTTTAATATTAAAAGTTTACACTCTGAAAAAGACCTTATTAAGAGAATAAAAAGACAAGCCACATATTGAAAGACAATATTTGCAAAATACAAATATGAGAATTTGTATTCAAAATATGCAAAACAAGAACCTTAAAACTAAACAGTAAGTTAAACAGCCCAATCAAAAATGCACACAGATCTGAACAGACACCTCACCAAAGAAGATCTACAGATGGCAAGTAAACATACAAAAAGATGCTCAACATAGTACAGAACTGAAAACCACAATGAGATAGCAAAGCTGGTATATATCTGTTAGAATTGCTAAACTCTAAAAAAAAAAAGACAAATTGCTGGAGGAAAGACAAGAACTCTTCATTGCTGGTGGAACACAGTGTAGAAAACCATAATATGCCACCTCAAAATATAATGGTAGGAATCCAGAATATGCCAACCCAAAATATATCCCTTTGGCTTAAGAATTATTCCAAGATGATTATTTTGAAAAAATGCTACAAAGGAAGTTCTGAAAACAGAGTAGAAGTTACCCTTGTGTAAGGAAAATTTACATCTATAAAGGAAATCCCCATTTAAAAGCTACCTCTCTCTCTCTCTCCACCAAGAAGAGAAGGATAACTAAATCACTGAAGAGTCTTATCAACGGAGAATGCACGCACTTAAGTCTGTATATCAAACCTTACCTACAGTCCTTTTGCTGGTTACCTTCCCATTACTGGACCTCAAATCTTCTTTCTTTAAGTTGAAGATAGTATTTACACTTGAATTGAAAGCCAACTGTTGGAGATTTACTCATTTTTCCCTGGGTGTCTCCCATGTATCCATAAGGTATACATTTTTTTAAACTTTTCTACATTTTTCTCATTTTAATCTGTCACTTGTTACAGAGGGTCCCATCTAAGAATTCTGAAAACAGAGAGAGATAATTATTTTTCTTCCCCTATTACAAGTGGGGCAGTTTTTTCCAAAGCTCAACAAGTCTCACCTTACAATCCAAAAATCACATTCCTAAATATTTTAGCAAATACTTTGATGTTATTTCCAAACAAAACCTACCATGTAATTATGTACAGAAGCCCTATTCATAATGACCACAGGGAAAAAAGGAATCAGAAAGTCTTACAATAGATGACTGTTTGGGAACCCACTCAGACATAAAAAATTGTTACAAAGATTATTTGAATGAAAACATTTGAGAGACTGAAGATAAAGGAACAAATCTTACCAGAACTTACTTTATCAAATTAGAGCAGAGCTCCCAAAAAATACAGCTGCCATTAACACCATCCAAGGAGTTTCTTGCAAATTCAGCTGACATGAAGACAGCCTAATCATTCCTATTAGCATTGATAAATGAAAATGAAATCCTAACCTCCCAACTGACTGAACAGATCCATGGTTCAATTACCTCTCCCCAGGTCCCTCCCATGACACGTGGGGATTATAGGAACTACAATTCGAGATGAGATTTGGGTTGGGACACGACCAAACCATATCATTCCACCCTGGCCCCTTCCAAATCTCATGTCCTCACATTTCAGAACAGAATCATACCCTTCCAACAGTCCCCTAAAGTCTTAACTCATTACAGCATTAACTCAAAAATTCAAGCCCAAAGTTTTGTCTGAGACAAGGCAAGTCCCTTCTGCCTATGAGCCTGTAAAATCAAAAGAAAGTTAGTTACTACTTAGATAAAATGGTGGTACAGGCATTAGGTAAATACACACATTCCAAATGGGAGAAATCGGCCAAAAATAAGAGCTACAGGCCCCATGCAAGTCTGAAATCCAATAGGACAGTCATTAAACTCAAAGGCCCAAAATGATGTCCTTTGACTCCATGTGTCACATCCAGGTCATGCAGATGCAAGAGGTGGGCTCCCATTGCCTTAAGCAGTTCTGCCTCTGTTTCTTTGCAGGGTACAGCTCCTTTCCCAATTGCTTTCATGGGCTAGCATTGAGTGTCTGTGGCTTTCCCAGGCACACAGCGCAAGCTGTCAGTGGATCTACTATCCTGGGGTCTGGAGGACAGTGGCTCTCTCTTCACAGCTCCATTAGGCAGTGCCCCAGTGGGGACTCTATGTGGGGGCTCCAACCTGACATTTCCCTTCCACACTGCCATAGCAGAGGTTTCCATGAGGGCTCTGGCCCAGCAGCAGACTTCTGCCTGGACATCCAGGCCTTTCCCTACATCCCCTGAAATCTAGGCAGAGGTTCCCAAACCTCAATTCTTGACTTCCACACACTTACAGGCCCAACACCATGTGGAAGCTGCCAAGGCTTGGGGATTGCACTATCTGAAGCAACCACCTGAGCTGTATGTTGGCCCTTTTTACACACGGCTGGAGTGGCTGGGACACAGGGCACCAAGTGCCAAGGCTGCACACAGCAGGATGGCCCTGGATCTGGCCCAGGAAACCACTTTTCTCTCCTAGGCCTCTAGGCCTATGATGGGAGAAGTTTGCTGTGAAGACTTGTGACATGATCTGGAGACATTTTCCCCATTGTCTTGGTGATTAACATTCAGCTACTTATTACTTATGCAAATTTCTGCAGCAGGCTTGAATTTCTCCCCAGAAAACAGGGTTTTCTTTTTTATCACATCATCAGGCTGCAAATTTTCCAAAATTTTATGCTCTGCCTCCTCTTGAATGTTTTGCCACCGGATACCCTAAATCATCTGTCAAGTTCAGAGTTCCACAGATTTCTAGGGCAGGGACAAAATGCCCCCAGTCTCTTTGCATAGGAAGTATGACCTTTACTCCAATTCCCAACAAGTTCCTCATCTCCATCTGAGAGAACCTCTACCTGGACTTTATTGTCCATATCACTGCCAGCATTTTGGTTAAAGCTATTCAACAAATCTCTAGGTAGTTCCAAATGTTCCCACATCTTCCTGTCTTCTGAGCTCTCCAAGTCTCTAGAAAGTTCCAAACTTTCCCACATTTCCCTAACTTCTTCTGAGCCCTCTAAACTGTTTCAGCCTCTGCCTGTTACCCAGTTCCAAAGTTGCTTCCACATTTTGGGGTATCCTTATAGCAGCACCCCACTCTCTGTGGTACCAATTTACTGTATTAGTCTGTATTGGGCTGCTATAAGGACATGCCCAAGACTGGGTAATTTATAAAGAAAAAACATTTAATTGACTCATAGTTCTGTAAGGCTTGGGAGGCCTCAGGAAACTTACAATCATGATGGAAGGGTAAGCAAACATGTCCTTCTTCACATGGCAGCATAAAGGAGAACTGCATAGGGAAGTTGGGGGAAAGCCCCTTATAAAACCATCAAATTGCATGAGAACTCACTCATGATCCCAAAAACATCATGGAGGTAACCACCCCCATGATTCAATTACCTCCCACTTTGTCCCTCCCACAACACATGGGGATTATGTGGACTACAATTCAAGATGAGACTTGAATGGGTATACAGCCAAAAAATATCAGAAGACATCAAAATTAAATGCAGTGTGTTATCCTGTATGGGATCTTGGAACATTAAGTTTAAAAGGACATTAATTAAAACTAAGGAAATCTGAATAAAGTATGAACTTCAGTTAATAATAATGTATTAGTAATGGCTTATTAATTATAACAAATATACTATATTAGTATTAGATGTTAATAATAAAGAAAAATGGCTATGGTGTATATGGGAACTCTGGGTGCAATCTTCGCTTTTTTTTTTTTTTTTTTTTCTAAATCTAAAACTTTTCTTTTCTTTTCTTTTCTTTTTCTTGAGACAAAATCTCTCTCTATCACCCAGGCTGGAGCGTAGTGGCATGATCTCAGCTCACTGCAACCTCTGCCTCCCAGGTTCAAGTGATTCCCCTTCCTCAGCCTCCCAAGTAGCTGGCATTACAGGTGTGCACCACCATGCCTGGCTGATTTTTGTATTTGTAGTAGAGATGAGGTTTCACCATGTTGTCCAGGCTGGTCTTGAACTTCTGAAGTTCAGTGATCTGCCTGTCTCAGCCTCCTAAAACTTTCCTAAAATAAAATTTTATTGTAAAAAAGGGATCATAGAGGAATATTATGAGTAACTGTATGCTAACAAATTGGATAACCTAGATGAAATAGGCTCATTCCTAGAAAAAGACACAAACTACCAAAACTGACTCAAAAAGTAGAAAATCTGAATAAATGTATAACAAGAGATTGCATTAGTAATTTTAGAATTCCCACAAAGAAAAGTCCAGACTCAGATGGTTTCACTGGTGAATTCTATAAAGTGTTCACAAAATCAAAATCAAACATTTACAAATTGTTCCAAATAATAATAAGGAATGCTTCCCAATTTATTCTATGGGGTCAGTTTTCACCTGATATCAAAATCAGAAAAGGACATCACAGAAAAAGAAAACTACAGTACAATATCTGTTATGAATAGAGACACAAAAATTCTCAAGAAAATACTAGCAAACCAAATCTAGCAACATACAAAAAAGACCACACACCATGACCAGGAAGATTTATCACAGGAATTCAAGATTGGTTTAACATTCCAAAATCAGTCAATGTAATAAACAATATTAAATGGACAAAAGCCATATGATCATGTCAATAGATACAAAAAGAGTATTTGACAAAATATAACACCCTTTATGATGAAAAGCACTCCACAAACTAGGAATAGAAAGAGACTTCCTCATCCTACATAGAGAAAATCTATGAAAACTCACGGCTAACATCATACTTAATAGTTAAAGACAACGATTTACCCTGAGATCAACAAGAAAACAAGAATGTCTACTTTCACATCATCTACTTAACACTGTACTATAGTTTCGACCCAGGACAGTTGGCAAGAAAATAAAAGACATGAGATTGTAATGCAAGAAGTTAAACTATCTCTATTCACAGATGATATGCACATGTATATAGAAAATTCTAAGGAATTCATAAAAATACCTTATCAGAGTTAATAAATGAGTTCAGCACGGTTTTAGTATACAATACCTGCACACAAAAATAACTGTATTTCTAAACAGTAGCAATGAACAATCTAAAAGTTAAGAAAATTCCATTAACAATAGCATTACAAAGGACAAAATAGGAATAAACAAAATAAGTGAAAGATTTACGCATTGAAAATTACAGAATATTGCTTAAAAAATAAAGAAGATCAAAATTAATGGAAAGACATTTCATGCTCATGGATTAGAAGACTTACTTTTTTCTTTTTTCTTTTTTTTCAAAATGAAGTATTTCTCTGTCACCCAGCCTGGAGTACAGTGGTGTGATCACAGCTCACTGCAGCCTCAATCTCCTTGTCTCAAATGATCTTTCTGCACCAGCCTATTGAATAGCTGGAACTACAGGCATGCGCCACCACACCTGGCTAATTAAACAAAAAAAAAAATTGTAGAGATGGGGTCATTTCTATGTTACCCAGGCTGGTCTTGAACTCCTAGGTGCAAGTGATCCTCTTGTCTTGGCCTCCCAAAGTGTTGGGATTATAGGCAGGAGCCATGGCACCCAGCCAGAAGACTTAATATTGTTAAGACAATAATACTCCCCAAATAGGTCTACAGATTCAATATGACCCCATCAGAATCTTAGCTGCGTTTTCTGTAGTAATCAGCAACCTGATCCTAAATTGAAAGGACTCACTATACCCAAAATAATGTTGAAAATGAAAAACAGAGCTAGAGAACTAACACTTTCCAATTTCAAAACTTACACATAGTACTAACATATAGACGTATAAATGACCAGAGTAATAGAATTGAGAATCCAGAAAAAACCCTTACATTTGTCATCAATTTATTTATTCATTCGAGACAGGGTCTTGCTCTGTCACCCAGGCTAGAGTGCAGTGGCATGATCTTGGCTCACTGAAAGGCCCATCTCCTGGGCTCAAGCAATCCTCTCACGTCAGCCTCCCAAGTGGCTGGGACTACAGGTGCACACCACCACGTCTGGCCAATTTTTGTATTTTTTGTAGAGACAGGGCTTTGCCATATTGCCCAGGCTGGTCTCTAACTCCTGGACTCAAGCAATCCACCTGCCTCAGCCTCACAAAGTGCTGGGATTACAGGCATGGGCTACTGCACCTGGTAATCAACTTATTTTTGAAAAGAATGTCAAGACAATTCAATGGGGAAAAAGTAGTCTTTTCAACAAATGGTGCTGGGACAACCCCATATCCACATGCAAAACAATAAAGGTGGACTCCTACCTCATGCCATATATAAAAAGTAACTCAAATTGGATTACAGACTAAATGTTAGCTAAACTTATAAAACTCTTAGACAAATACATAGAATTAAATTTTCATTACTGGAGTTAGGCAATACTTTCTTAAATATGATGCCAAAAGCATAAACAACAAAAGAAAACATAGATAAATTGGTCTTCATTAAACTTAAAAACTTTTGTGCTTCAAAGGACACCATGAAGAAAGTGAAAGGTTAATCTATAGAATGACAGAAAATATTTGCAAATCAGATGTCTGATAAGGGACTTGGTCCAGGCATATTAAAAGAAAACTCTTAAAACTCAATAATAAAAGACAATCCCATTAAGAAGTGGGCAAATAATTTGAATAGACATTCTCCAAAAAAGATGACCAAAAAACACATGAAAAGATGCTCAACCTCCTTAGTCACTAGGGAAATGCAAATCAAAAGCATACGGGTTACTACTTCAGACTCACCAGGATGGCCGCAATAAAAAAGATAACATGTTGATAAGAACGTGTAAGAATCTTAACCTTCACACATTTTTGGTAGGAATGTAAAATGGTGCAAATGATTTTGTCAACAGTCTAGCACTTCTTCAAAATGTTAAATGTAGAGTTACCATATGACCCAGCAATTGAAGGCTAACTAGAAGCCATGTTCAGAAACATGAAAACCCCGAGGATAGCACCAGCAGGCACTCAGTGGAGACTCTGCTTTTGCTCCAGGCAAACAGGATGTTCCAAGGGACCAAGGGAGGCCAGCATCTGCTGTAAGCACACAACCCATTTAAAAGATGAAGAGTTAAGAACTCCGGAAAGGCTCATGCCTCATCGCTGCTGGGCCTTACAGAGGAGGCACAGGATATGAGGTTTGGTCCAACCCAGCTGGCAGGGCTGGCTTTTTCAGTTAAAATGGGCCCAACAGTGTTGGCTAGGTAAGGAGGACAGAGGGCAGGCACTCCGAACAGGGTCGAACTTGCCTTCCCTCACATGCCTGTCACCACCCTGAACCCAAACTACGAAAGTCTTCAGTCCTTCTTCACTAATTCAGAAACCAAAACTGTTTATGAATGATATTTCTGGAGTCACAGGGCTCTGGCAACATAAATCTATTTTCATCATTCAACTTCTATACTAAAGGATAATTCATCACGATTACCATCATTATACAAAGTTTTCTTGATACGTAAGAGGGTCTATCTAAACTTACCGTATGTTTAAACAAATCAGAGCATGAATGATTCTAGAATGTATAAAACTCTTTCTGTCTAAAACAGAAATCCAAAATCCTTTTGGCCTGCCTGATTGCCTGGTTCTTGATTTAGTATGTTTTGGACAAACCTCCTGATCGTGTGAGGGTCTCTCACTGTCAGCACAAACAGGGCTCATATTTGGTGTGTACTTCAAGGCTGGATATCTGTCTTCATGCCCTGAATTAAATCATAAGCTTCCTGATTGAAAGTGACTTTCTAAGCCCCTGCACTGATGGCTCAGAGACGGTGAAAGACGTTTTCAAAGCCACAGAGAAACTTGATTCCAGGCTGGAAATAAAATCCTTATTTCCTGATGCTGCCCCAGCGCTCCAACTGTGTATGCATTCTTCTTACCACTGAAAACATAGTCTCCTGCTGGTTTCATCTTAAACTCAGTTATTACTGACTTAAAAACTTTAGGATGTCACGCCTTTGCTGATCAAGGTGCAGCTCTGGCTCAGAACCATCCCCAAAGGAACCGCCGCACCGTTGCTCAGTCTACGCATGAAGTAGCCATCACCTGCATGTTGGACTTATGTTTGCATTTCCTTCACCAGCATCCAAAATAATGAAGAGGAGAATTTTAACAGTGTTTTCTTGTACCTAGGTCCTTTTACACTAGGGAGGACCCTTAGGGCCTGAACTCACGTGATGTTCTTTAACAAATCAAAGGGAGGGAAGCTCCTGGCCATTTCCATCACTCATGCAAAGGTCCATGCCATGTTGAAGCTCTCATAGCAACTTGGGCATGAGATGCACATATATTATTTTTAATCTTTAAGCCACTTGGGAGATGTAGCGTCTGCTTTATAGAGGCAGACAACCCAATGCCCCATTCACGGTCATCCTGCTCACTCTCTGCCACAGTGCCTGACTCAGTTCCCTCCCAGCTAACCTCCCCCTTCAGGCTGGTTTTCACAAAAAAGCAAAATTAAACTTGAAGGGCAAATGTTTCTGACACTGCATTTCTATTGTCTTTTGTCATTTCCTCAAAATACTCGTGTTTTTTAAAAACATTCTTTTTCTCTTTTGCACCCAAATCAAGGTAGTGTTGCCTGAAGTAGTCGGAGAAGCTGGGGAAAGTAGCAAGTTTCAATGTAGATGCCCCCTCCCACATGTACAAGACACACAAAGAGGGAAGTCCAGGTCTAGGGTGACACCCAAGGTGCTGCCAGAGGACAAGAAGATCAGAGCACACCTAGTCATCTCTGGGCCGCTCACGAGGGCCCCACACACGGACGTCTAACTGTGCACATCACCCGACCAGAAAGAAAACCACTATAATGTGTTAGAAGACATTCTTCCAGGCTTCTTTAACATGTATGTTTTTAAAAAATTAGGATTGTACACTTATATTTTTCTTTATGGTTTGAATAGAGCTATATAACCACATAGTTCAACATTCAAAAGGTATTTAGTGAAATCTCTGGCTACCCAGCCCACTCCCCAGAGGTAACCAATGACTTCAGCTTTTAATGTGCCCTTCCAGAGATTTCTTATGCATATGAAGGCAAACAAATGTGAACTGTCTCTATCTTCCCTCTTTTCTAAACAATGGTACACACTACCCACACTGGCCCACTTCATGCTTTTTTCATTTAAATGGAATATTTTGAAAACAGTCTTTTGCTGGATGTTCGTAGTTCTACTGGGGCAGTACCCCTGATTCACAGCTGCCCCTGAACTGGAGAAAGATTACGTCTCATAATTATAAGGTGCCCTCAGAGATGTGACAGACTCCTGTCACACTGGCCAGCAAAGAACCAGGCTGAAGACCCAGGCATTAATTTATCAGTCAAAATTTGCTGAAGAAGAGGCCACTTCCCAGACCCCAAGCAGCCATATATTGAAAAGTTTTAATTGCCATATTATGAGTGGCAGGAAACTGCTGTGGCTTACCACTGACTACAAGCACACAGCAGGCACTGGAATCTTCACTGAATTAATGAATTAAACCTGTTGACCAGTTTTTTTTGTTGTTGTTGTTGTTGTTATTTATTTGTTTTTTTGGAGACAGGGTCTTATTTTGTTGCCCAGATTGCAGTGCAGCAGTACTCACTGCAGTCTCAACCTCCCATGCTCCAGCAATCCTCCCACCTCAGCGTCTCCAGTAGCTAGAACTATAAGCTCACAACTACCACACTCTAATTTTTTTTTTTTTTTTTTTTTTTTTTTTGTAGAGACAGGGTCTCACCATGTAGCCAGTGCTGGCCTCAAATTCCTGGGTTCCAGTGATCCTCCTGCCTCAGTCTCCCAAATTGCTGGGATTACAGGCGTGGCCTGACTTGACCAGTTTTAAAATAAAACTCTAAAATTTTATTAAATTGATGTTGGCTGACAATGTCAGAAAACAGGAAGACAGCACAAGGTTTGAGCACAAAGCCATGAAATGTGTTCCATGTCCCTTATAGAGCAATGAGTCCCACCAGTCCAGCCCTGTGGACACTGCATTTGCCCTAATCTTCCCCCATCTGGAGCCAAATATCAGCATGCAGGTGAAGGCGTTTTCAAACAGCAAAAACAGGGAGGCAATGTTTCAAAGAATACTTGCACACGGTGACAAGAAGCAAGGCTGTGTTTTCTTGCAAAAGGCTTTGCTTCCAAATAACTCAAGAAAGAAGCACTGAATTGCTCTGACCAGCTCCCCCCTTCTTCTGGTCAGACTTGGGTGGGAGCCACCGGGTCACACACACTAGTTGGTGTTCCACACTGGCGACTGCATGGCAGGCGCTGCAACTGTTGCAGGTAGGTGGATTCTCCTGAGAGTCTGAGGACTTCCCACCCACTCCCCATCCCACATCCTTCCCTTCAGCAGAACAGACCTTAGAAAGAGAAGAATGCCTGAGAAACCCTATTCATGAGAGGGCAACCCCAGGAACCACCAGGCCACCAGGGCTTCAGAAAGGCCAGGAGTTTCACAGAAGTGTCCTCTTGAGAGGCTGTGTCTCTATTTGAACTCACTTCTTCAAGCCAGGTAGAAACTTACTCATTGAATCCATACTTTCCTGTGCTGGGCTGAATAGTAAAAGAAAATGTGGTCTCCACTTTATCCCCAAGAGAGCTTGGTATACAGTAGATACTAAAAGCATTTACTAAACGACAGGTGACCAGCATGAGGCAGGCCCTACCTTTGTTCAAGGCCTCTGAGCACAGCAGAAAAAGGGCCCAACCCAGGGCTCAGGAAGTCGCATCCCACGGGGCAGACAGCAGTGAGCAGTGAGACATGTTGGCCAGGCTAGTCTCGAACTCCTGACCTCGTGATCCATCCACCTTGGCCCCTCAAAGTGCTGGGATTACAGGTGTGAGCTACCACGCCCAGCCAGAAGTGATATTTTAAAAGGGTTTAAGGGCTCAAGGAAGCCTTTACAATGTAGTAAATTTAAACACACACACACAAGAACACAACACCAAATCTGCAGTGAGATCCCAATTAGGTCAGAAATTACTTTGACACAACACAGCACAGATGGGCAAGGCCCCTGGGCTGGGAATCCTGTCTGAGCCAGGAGCCACTCAGGCCAAAGAAGTCCGGACTTCTGGGCTGGGCCCAGGCAAGGTCGTTTCAGAAAGTTCTAGCTCCTGCTCCTCAAGGATATTCCTTGCACCAGAAGCATTCCCTGGAGCCAGCTGGAGATGTTCTACACCAGACTCGGAGTCCAAATCTGCACTCTCACGAGATTCAGGGTTCATGTGCACATCAACGATTGAAAAACAGGGTCATAAACAGCCCAGTAAGCATCTCACTAGTCACAGCTATGGGATGTTTTTCAGTGTTCATTCATTCAACAAAATGAATGCCAGAGAGGCCTGGGCCTGAATCGGTGTTGACTCCAAGGTGCTGAACAACTGACCTGTCTTCATGCGGCTGATGGTTTGCTCGAGTCAGAATTTAGACAGTAATCACACATGCAAATATGTAATTGCAAACTCTGAGAGATGCAAAAGAAGACTGGAAAACACAGGCCCTGATTTAAAATGAGTGTATAAGGAGTGGAAATAATCAGGTGAAGCGTGAGGACAGACAGCATTTCATCCCATGGCACAACCAAAGGAGCCTGGAGAGTCCCAGGAACGAGGACGACAGTGTGGGCGGCCAGGCAAGCGGGAGCTTGTGTGTGTCTGAGATGCTCCAGGGAAACGCTGACACGGGAGTTGGCTCCAGGACATGCTGGGGGCCTTCAGGTGTCCCACATTCCCCCACGCATCCAGGTGGGTCACAGGGTCACAGTATCACCACATCACAGGAAGAAGACCCTCAAGTCTTACTGTCAGGGTGGGGTCACATGCGCAACTCTAAACCATTCATCGGCAGGGGCTGAGACTCGCTTACACTGTCAGAGCCCGTGGCCTAGAGCAGGATCTGTTGGGAGGGGATGGCGATGCTGGCCTGCCATCCAAGCCCAGGCACATTCCAGCTGTAAAGGAGCTCACGCGTGTGCATGGCAAACATGAGCCACCTCGGACCTTCAGGCCAGGGAGCACATGTGCACACCTGTGTCCTGTAGGAGACTAAGAAACACAGAAAGAACTGCATGTAGGAAAAGAGAGTGCAATCGATCTTAAAAGAAATACAGGCGGACATCCTAATGAGGAACCTGTTGGAGCGTGGGACTCGGCAGTTGTTTGCTATGGAATGACTTCCTGGGCTGACACGTTGGGACGGTTTAAAATCGGGCCACACACCTATGAGTCAGATGAGGTGGAGCCTGGCGCCTGCCCAGGTGCTGTCCACCCAAGATCCAGAGTGATGATGGCCCAGCTGCAGAACTGCCCAGACGAGCATCGTGTCAGACTGCCCAGGGTGACAGCTAAACCCACTGTACCCTGTGGTCCCCTCTGAGCAGAGACAGTCCCTGCAGAGGGCTTGCCACTGGTTCATGCACGTGTTCTTCACCGACGCACCCAGCCCTGCTAAATGTAGGAGTTGGGGAGGGGTAGGAGTGGAGGACACGGAGGTCTATGAACATGGTCTCTGTCCAGAAGGGATTTACCGTACAGGAGAGAAGACAGAGTCTATGCCAAGCTCTGTGTGCATGCTCTCTTTAATCCTGATGGCAACCCTAGGGAGATGTCATTGTTCCCACTTTACAAATGAGAAGACTGAAACCTAGAGGGGTTTAATAACCTGCCCATAGTCACAAGGCTAGTAAATAAAGGAACTGAGGCTGAATTCAAGAAGACAATTTTGAAAAGACCTAAAGGGCTACAATGATGGGAGAGAGAATTCCAAATGGAAGGTCAGGTACAAGGGATGCCCTTTGTGGGAAGGAACACCCCAGGTGGGAGGAGATGCCCTCACGGAGGGAATGGACAAGGATGGCCCATCAGCAAGGGAGCAGGATGAACGGGCCAGGGCTACTCCAGAAACAAGTGAGGGCTCAGGAGACTCTATGCTGAGAGTGGGGGCCAGGGGAGGGGGGCCAGGGGGTTGGCCTTGGCCCAAGTGTGTGAGGCATGAGCACAAGCTGCTCATCTGTCCCTGCCTTCACAAGACTTTCCTGAAAGGTAAATTCACTTAGGCAGATGCCTGGAACTCCAGCCTGTGGAAGAAAGTGGGGTCCCATTCCCATTTTAGCTCATGATACATGGAGGAATTAGGCAGTTCTGCATCCAAGCTGTGCTGCCCACTGGGAGGGGCTGTGGGGATGCAGACTGGGTCACTGGAGTTGTACAAATACAGACAGAAAATATAGCAAAGCTGCAATGAGCCAGGCTCTGAGTGGACACACCTGGGTTCCAATCCTCACCTGTATTGGCTGTGTAACTTTGGATAATTTATTTAACTTCTCTGATCCTGTTCCCCATTTGTAAAATGGATAAAAACATTCATCCCAGAGTAGTGGTGTGAATCTAATATGAGTACATGTTCTGTGCTCAACATAGGCCCTGGTGAGAGAATAAGACCCCAGCCAATGGGAGCAATTCACGTGCTCAACTTGCTCACCAAGCTGTTTGTTCTCCCCCAGGCCTAGAGAGGGAGCAATTCACATGCCCAACTTGCTCACCAAGCTGTTTGTTCTCCCCCAGGCCTAGAGATGGGTTCAGCATCTCACAGCCATCCACAGGGATGGCTGCTGAGCCCTTCTCAAAAACCCAAAGTTGCAAGCACAGTAAAGGGAGACCTCTTGCATGTATGGAATTATAATAGTGCAGAATAGTAAGCCTGTTTTGGGCTCACACTGTGGGCCTGAGCTGCTGGCAGATTCAGCCTTCCTGCAGCTAAACCACAAGCCCTAATCTCTGAGTAGAAGCCACTGCTTTCCTAGGCCTGTCCCTTTACTGCTGGCAGGTGGTTGTTTTCAGGGCATTTTTTTTTTAAATGAAAGAATCTTTTCATAATTCCATGAGCCAAAAGCTGTGTTGAGTGTGACCAGAGCCCACAGCTCTGGGTGGAGATAAAGAGTGGTAGGTTCTGCCCCCACCCCCTAAGCCACACAATTCAACAGGCCTCTGCTAGGTGATGTCCACACCAGGGTCCAGGGTGGGTGGGGTGGGTCACCAGGAGTACTCTGACCTCAACTGCAGAAAGCCTACTACAGGGCTGCTGAAGGAAGTGGATGAGGTGGCCAGGCCTGCAGTCCTGGGCCTGTGCTCCCTGCATGTATTAGTCTGTTTTCATGCTGCTGATAAAGACATACCTGAGACTGGGAAGAAAAAGAGGTTTAATGGGACTTACATTTCCACATGGCTGGGGAGGCCTCAGAATCATGGTAGGAGTTGAAAGGCACTTCCCACATGGTGGTGGCAAGAGAAAATGAGGAAGATACAAAAGCAGAAACCCCTGATAAAACCATCAGATTTTGTGAGACTCATTCACTATAACGAGAACATAGTGGGGGAAACCGCCCCCATGATTCAAATTATCTCCCACCAGATGTCTCCCACAACATGTGGAAATTCTGGGAGTATAATGTAAGATCAGATTTGGGTGGGGAC
The DNA here is from genome assembly GCF_007565055.1 of Rhinopithecus roxellana. Classification (NCBI taxonomy): domain Eukaryota; kingdom Metazoa; phylum Chordata; class Mammalia; order Primates; family Cercopithecidae; genus Rhinopithecus; species Rhinopithecus roxellana. The sequence goes on from NC_044552.1 coordinate 147,682,140, forward strand.
ACAGAGCCCAACCATATTATTTTACCCATGGCCCCTCCAAATCTCATGTCCTCACATTTCAAAACCAATCACACCTTCCCAACAGTCCCCCAAAGTCTTAACTCATTTCAGCATTAACCCAAAAGTCCACAGTCTAAAGTCTCATCTGAGACAATGCAAGTCCCTATGAGCCTGTAAAATCAAAAGCAAGCTAGTCACTTCCTAGATACAATGGGGGTACAGGTATTGGGTAAATACAGCCGTTCCAAATGGGAGAAACTGGCCAAAACAAAGGGGTTACAGGGCCCATGCAAGTCTGAAATCCAGTGGGGCAGTCAAATATTAAGGCTCCAAAATGATCTCCTTTGACTCCAGGTCTCACATCCAGGTCATGCTGATGCAACAGATGGGTTCCCATGGTCTTGGGCAGCTCTGTCCCTGTGGTTTTGCAGGGTACAGCCTCCCTCCCAGCTGCTTTCACAGGCTGGCACTGAGGGTCTGTAGCTTTTCCAGGCAAACAGTGCAAGCTGTCGGTGGATCCACCATTCTGGGGTCTGGAGGACTTTGGCCCTCTTCTCACAGCTCCACTAAGCAGTGCCCCAGTAGGCACTCTGTGTGGGGGCTCCAACCCCACATTTCCCTGCAGCACTGCCCTAGCAGAGGTTCTCCACGAACATCCCGCCCCTGCGCCAAACTTCTGACTGTACATTCAGGCATTTCTATACATCTTCTGAAATCTAGGCAGAGGTTCCCAAACCCCAAGTCTTGACTTCTGTGCATTTGCTGGCTCAACACCACATGGAAGCTGGCAAGGCTTGGGGCTTGAACCCTCTGAAGCCACGGCCTGAGCTGTACATTGGTCCCTTTCAGCCATGGCTGGAGCAGCTGGGATGCAGGGTACCAAGTCACTAGGCTGCACACAGCTTGGGGACCCTGGGCCAGGCCAACAAAACCATTTTCTCTTAGGCCTCTGGGCCTACGATGGGAGGGGCTGCCGTGAAGATCTCTGACATTCCCTGGAGACATTTTTCTATTGTCTTGGGGATTAACATTCGGCTCCTCATTACTCAAGCAAATTTCTGCAGCTGGCAAGAATTTCTCCTCAGAAATTGGGTTTTTATTTTCTATCACATTGTTAGGCTGCGAATTTTCCAAACTTTAATGCTCTGCTTCCTTTATAAAACTGAATGCCTTTAATGGAACCCAAGTCACCTCTTAAACGCTTTGCTGCTTAGAAATTTCTTCCGCCAGATACCCTAAATAATTTCTCTCAAGTTCCAAGTTCCACAAATCTCTAGGGCAGGGGTAAAATGCTGCCAGTCTCTTTGCTAAAACAGAACAAGAGTCTTCTTTGCTACAGTTTCCAACAAGTTCCTCATCTCCATCTGAGACCATCTCTGCCTGGACCTTATTGTCCATATCACTATCAGACTTTTGGTCAAAGTCATTCAAAATGTCTCTAGGAAGTTCCAAACTTCCCCACATTTTCCTGTCTTCTTTTTGAGCCCTCCAAACTTCCAACATCTGCCTGTTACCCAGTTCTAATGTCGCTTCCACAGTTTCAGGTATCTTTTCAGCAACGCCCCACTCTACTGGTACCTATTTACTGTATTAGTTCCTTTTCACACTGCTGATAAAGACATACCCCAGACTGGGAAGAAAAAGAGGTTTAATTGGACTTACAGCCCCACATGGCTGGGAAGCCCTCAGAATCACGGTGGGAGGTGAAAGGCACTTCTTACATGGTGGCTGCAAGAGAGAATAAGGAAGATGCAAAAGTGGGAAACCCCTGATAAAACCATCAGATCTCATGAGGCTCATTCACTACCATGAGAACAGTGTGGGGGAACCACCCCCATGATTCAAATTCTCTCCCACCGGGTCCCTCCCACAATTCCTCCATAAATGCAGGAATTATGAGAGTACAATTCAAGATGAGATTTGGGTGAGGACACAGCCGAACCATATCACTGCACCTGCCCCATCTCCACCAGACAGACCTGACACAGGGCCAAACACACCCACACCAGCATTCATGGGCAGGATCAGAGGCTCAGGCTTCTGAGGAGAGGGTCTAGGATGCATGAGGGCATTTAGGAAGCAGCTCATCCCTGAGTGGGGTCCTTCCTACAACCCATGGGGCCATATCCCTGGGGAACTGCTACCAGCTCACAGTGCAGGACAGGTGAGTGTGGGCTCACAGGTAAACCCTTCTGAGGGGCAAACCTCCTTGCACACAGGGACCTGGGGCTGCTCATATCCTGAGGAGTGGAGTGGAGCCTCCTCAACAGTGAGACCCTCAAGGGACAGAACTCCACACATGCAGGGACCCCAGCTGCTCACCTCCTGAGGAGTGGAGTGGGGCTACATCAACATACCATTTATCTCAATCACATCTCTCTGATGTCTGCTGCTCCTGTCCATGCAGACACACAGTGTCACCTTCCAGGTAAACTATCCCACCTCTGGCAAAGGAGCATATTCATGCAAAGTTTTTAAACAAAACAAACCCACCTGAGGTGGTACAGGATTTAACACTCAGCACTAATCACTCGTGTGCCACTGCATAGTCAGTTGACTGGCACCAGTGGGCCTCACACAGGACCTCATGCATATGCGTACCATCTGTCTTGTCTCAGAAGCTAAGGCAAAAAGAGAGATCTGACATCACAGAACTAACTGATTTGTAATCCAGCTTTTGACAAGCATACTGATGTGATAAGACAGAAAATAAATGCACCTATTCAGCAGGCGGGCTTTTAGGAGGAGCAGAGAAATTCCCACAGTGCTCTGACAGCCCTCGAGACAAAGGCTTCACAAACACCCTCCCGTGAGTGCAGAAGGGATGAGCTGCCAGCCAGGCAAGCCAGGCACACCTCCCAGGCTGAAGGTGGAGTGCAAGCTCTTGGCTCTGCCGGTATCCACAGCTCACCACGAGTGAAGCTGCTGTGAGGTCTTCATTCCACATATGAAGCTCAGGCACTTTTTCCAAGAAAGATTGTCCAACTTTCATTGTACACAAAAAGCCCCAGCACAGAGATGTCCTGGGACATCTGGCACAGTGCCAGTCCTGTTCTCATCTCAGGTCCCAGCTTCTCCCACAACATCCAGCCCACCAGCAGGGCCCCAGAGATTGGTCAGCTGGTATGAACTCAAGGAAAGCCAGGAAATGCATAAGAGCAGCCAATCAAACCACAGAATTAGAAGAAGCGCTGTGAAAGTCCTTCACACATCAGCAGCGGGGACCCTAAATTTTGTAAGATAAAGGATCTTTTCCAATTTTGATTAATCAACAAATAGCTAATAAGCTGTGGTTGAAGGCCTCCAGGATGTACAACTGCCTCACCCCAAATCCAGATAGGGGTCACAGTCTCTGTGTACACTGGAACCAGGAACAATCCCGGTGCTGAGTCGTAGGTAAGATCAATGACGGAGATCACCTCCATAGGGCAGATTTGCATCACTGAAAGCCAGTGTTAGTGGGGCATGGTTGGGTGCGCCTGTAGTCCCGGCTACTCAGGAGGCTGAGACAGGACACACATAAGCTGCGGTTCACTTACACAATGAAATACTAAGCCTCCATCAAAAATAAGGTCTACTGATACATACAACACAGGATCACTCGAGCCCAGGTGGTTGAGGCTGCCATGAGCCATGATTGCATCTCTGCACTCCAGCCTGGGCAACAGAACAAGACCCCATCTCATAAATAACGCCATCATCCTAAGTGGCTAAAGGTCATGAGCAGGAGTTTCCGTGTGAGTAGTCAAAACAGCAAGCATATTATGTGCTGAATGTGGCCATCAGAGAACATGGGTTAGAACATCTGCTGGGAACAGCCCCCACCTCCATCAGCAGGACACACATAAGCTGTGGTTCACTTACACAATGGAATACTAAGCCTCCATCAAAAATGAGGTCTACAGATACATACAACACAGATGGATCATGAAGACATGATATTGAACTAGAGAAGACAGAAAGTGCTCAGCCTAATAATAAACTGGTCTTTGGCAAGAGACCCTGATAGTGGTTACCTTGGGAGTAGGTACTCACTAGAAAAGGGCATAAAGGAATCTTCCTGGATGCTACAATGATCCACATCTTGATCACCAAGCTGTACACTTGAGTGTACTTCACTGTAATACACACATTCACTGAACACAGCAGACACTATCATTGGGCTAAGGGGATCTGGGACAGCTTCCTGAACAGGCAGTGAATTGAGCCCTGAGGCAGGGATGCAGAGCTGAACTTCCACTGGCAAGAGTAGGAAAGGTTCAGCTTGCTGGGAGGTCACAGAATGGGTGGAGGGGAGTGGGGGGGAGGGAGGTGACAGACACCTGCAAATAGAACTTTCCTCATTAAAGTGGTATGTTGGATACTGTGATTTTCCCCTGATATCCATTTCTCCCCTTTTTAGAAATTGACTATCTCCATCTTCCTCAATCTTAGCAAGGTCTATCCCACAGCCTCCCTTGCAGCTAGATGTTACCACCAAAGCAAGCTCTGGCCAATGAACCTAAGTGGAAATGATGATCTACCCATTATTCACCACCCCACCTTGCCCACTGCCTGTTGGCCTAGGATTAGCAAGCAGTGGAATGCTTGGCCCTGGGTGGGAAGCTGTGGGTTAGTGCAGGCGCCATTGAAAACAATATACTAAGAATAGATAAGGCTCAAGGACAGTATCTCTAGCTAGTTGCACTTTTAACGAACTCCAGTAGTCAAGGACAGTATCTCTAGTTGAGCTTTTAATGAACACTAGTAGGCGCCAAGAAGGCAGACAAATAAGAAAGAGCTTAGAGACAAGGAACTAAGCAGAAGGTTACATCTGGGTGCAGAAAGTTTATTTTGCATTGTGTTATTTTTGCTGACGTGGGGTTTATGGAGTACAAATAAAGTGAGGCAGAGGCTCTAGGCGTGGCCGCCATGTTCTCTGTTTGTCTTTGTCCCTTGTGTCTGTTCATTCTTCACCACCCCCAGCGCAATCCTCAATAAGTGGCACAGCGAGCAGGGTCCGCACGGGTGAGTAGTGGGGAACAAGAAGGGGAACCCCCTAGGAGCGGGTAAAACCTGGGGATTGTTAAGGGGAACCTTCTTAAGCTTTCATTATGGGGAATTCCAGTTCCTTGGCCTCAGAATATTTAAGATTATTACAAGGGCTTTTACTTTCGATTGGGGTTGATGCAAACGAGAGAACTTTGCGGAAATTGTTTGCTCATGTGGAACAACATTGTTCTTGGTTTCAATATCAAACTGAAGTACAATTAAATAAACGAGAGTGGCAACAGGTTGTTAAGACCTTTCGTCAAGCACACCAGCGCGGTGATGTAATGTCGGCACCTTGATGGGCCCTTTGTGCTTCTATTACCCAAGCTTTGGAGCTCTTAGAGACAGACTCTGAAAAAGGGGGAAATGGGGATGAGGAGTCTTCGAAGTCTCCGATAGCCATTTCCCCTCCTTTAGATAATCCTGTAGCTGGTGGAAACAGTCCTTTGTCTGATGATGTGTCTCATGAAAAGGAATCAGAAATTCAAAAGGAGCTTCAGCCAGTTGTCCAATTGCTACAACAAATTTTACAATTACAGTTATCTCCCCCTCAGCCTTCTCCACCCACTCCTGTTTTTGCTTTTCCTGTGGTCCATCCACCCCCATCGGCACCCAAGGTGGAAGAGGAAAACAGTTTTCCCCCATCACCACAGCCACCGCCACCGCCGGTGGAAATGCTGCCTCGTTCAGGCACGGTTTTTGCTGTACCCGCTTCTACTGCTAAGGCTGTAATTGAGGTATTGGATTCTCAAGAGGATGAGGATCCTCTACAATTGTTCCCCATTACTAGGCAAACTTTTGACCCTAATGATCAATTTCCTCAAGGAGGTATAAATGTGCAGTATAATGTCCTTCAATTTAAATTCCTTAAAGAAATGAAGGCAGCTGTTGCTAATTATGGCCCTCAATCTCCTTTTGTCATGGGGCTTCTAGATTCTTTCTCCTCTGATAATTTGTTTTTGCCTCTTGATTGGGAGACTTTGGGGAAGGCTGTTTTGGACCGCTCTCAGTGGCTTCAGCTACGCAGTTGGTGGCTGGAAGATGCCAAAGAACAGGCTCGCTGTAATGCCTCTAGAAATCCTCCAGGGCCAACAGAGGAGCAATTAACCGGTACTGGTCAGTTTGCTACAGTAGCAGCTCAATCTGGACTCGATGACGTGGCATTATCACAAGTTAAAGGACTGTTTTTAAAGGCTGGGTGTAAAGTAGAACCATCGGGGAAAACTGCCTTGTCTTTTGTTAAGGTTTTGCAGGGTGCCAATGAACCTTATCATGATTTTGTTGCTTGGCTCCAAGATGCTGTAATAAAGACTGTGGGTAGTGGGGCTGCAGGCAAAATCCTGATAACCACACTAGCCTTCGAGAATGCTAATCAGGAATGTCAGAGGTTGTTGCGTCCTCTCAAGGCTGCTGGAAACTTACAAATAGAAGATTTTATTAGAGCCTGTGCAGGATTGGGAGGGGCTGCCTATAATGCACAATTGTTTGCTGGAGCTTTATCTAAGGGACTCATGGGAAAAAAGCGAGTTTGCTTCCAATGTGGAAAGACTGGTCATTTTAAAAAGGAGTGCCGTAAACTATCTAATAAGAGCGACTCCTCAAGAGTAGGATCTAAAAAGCTTCCCACTGAACCCTGTCATCGCTGCGGCAAAGGGTGACACTGGACTAATGAATGTCACTCTAAGGTAGACAAAGATGGTAATCTTTTAACCTCCAGATCGGGAAACTTGCAAAGGGGCCCTTCAGCTTGGGGCCCCAACAACAATACAAGCCCTCTTCATTTGCAATTTCCAGTCAGCTCAGGGGTCCAGCATCAGCAGGCCAGTCAGTCAATGTTAACCCCCAATTTTCAGTAGCTCAGCTTTTCTCTGCTACTTCTGGTAGCGCCGCTGCTGATGTGGCGATTTTGCAGGCTGTCAAACTCACCCCGGAAATGGGAGTTGTTAAATTGGCTACAGGTGTTTTTGGGCCATTACCTCCACATACTATTGGATTGCTTATAGGACGCAATAGTAGTATTCTACAGGGTTTACAAGTTCATTTGGAAGTTATAGATTCTGATTATAAAGGGGAAATTCAAATTATGGCACAGGCTCATAAACCCATATCCCTTAAAGGGGGGCAGTGGATTGCACAACTTCTTTTATTACCCTATTTTCAGTTTCCTTCACGGGGACAAAAAAGAACCGGAGGTTTTGGAAGCACGGGTAAACATATTTTTTGGGAAACTTTAGTAACTCAACAAAAACCTTTGTTTCCCCTCAAAGTAGAGGGACAAATTTTTCAGGGCTTGGTCGACACTGGAGCTGACATTTCTATTATTGCCTCCAACCAACGGCCTTTACAGTGGCCTAAACAGCCTGTTGCTGTTTCTCTTACCGGATTAGGTTCCACCTCTGAGGTGTATCAAAGTTCTCAATCCTTGAGTTGTCAAGGGCCAAATGGTCAAACGGCCCAAGTCCAGTTTTATATTGTTCCTATTGCCCTAAACTTATGGGAGCAAAATTTATTGCAACAATTTGGAGCTTTTGTTTCTATTCCTCATGTCTCTAATTCTGCCAATAATATGATGTTCCACATGGACTACAATCCCCTTAAAAAATCTTTAAACATGTAGCCACTGTTCAGCAGCCTCAAGCCCTTCCTTTGACGTGGAAAACTAATGTTCCTATATGGATTAAACAGTGGCCTTTAACACGTAAAAAGCTTGAGGCCTTGGAAAACTTAGTTCAGGAACAATTATCCTTAGGTCATATAGAGCCTAGTACTTCTCCATGGAATTCCCCTGTCTTTGTAATAAAGAAAAAAAAAAACAGTAAATGGAGACTATTAACAGATCTTCGTGCTATTAATGCATGTATTAAACCCATGGGATCTTTACAACCTGGCCTTCCTAATCCTTCTATGATTCCTCAAGATTGGTTACTCATGATTATTGATTTAAAGGATTGTTTTATCTCTATTCCTTTGCATCAAAAGGATTGTGAGCGTTTTGCCTTCTCTGTCCCTGTTTTTAATAATTCTCAGCTACTTTCACGATATCAGTGGAAAGTTTTACCTCAAGGTATGTTAAACAGCCCTACCTTGTGTCAAGAATTTGTTCATCGGGCCCTGGATCCTGTTCAAAAGTGTCATCCTTCTGTTCTTTTATATCATTATATGGATGACATTCTTCTTGCTGCACCTACTAAAGAAAAGCAGCAAGATGCTTTTGCATCGTTACAAACTCAGCTTTCTTTATACTCACTTAATATAGAAAAAAAAAATTCAAGTGGATTTTCCTATTCAATATTTAGGTTATACCTTGGGAGCACAAAATATTCAACCCCAAAGATTCAAATTCGATGTGATCATTTAAAAACATTAAATGACTTTCAAAAGCTTTCAGGAGACATTAATTGGATGTGTCCTGTGTTAGAAATACCAACGTATCAATTACAACATCTTTTTTCTATTCTAGAAGGAGACAGTCACTTGAACACCCCACATCATTTAACTCCTTTGGCTTTACAGGAACTCCAGCTGGTAGAAGAGCAGCTTCAAAAAGCCCATTTACATTATATCCTTCCTGACATTCCCCTTTCCTTGTGTTTATTTCACACTTTACATTCTCCCACAGGAATGATTCATCAAACAAATCGGCCGTTACAATGGATCTTTTTGTCCAACAAAACATCTAAACGCTTGACTACTTATGTTGATCGTTTAGCTAAATTAATCATCAAAGGACGACATCGCTGTCGACAACTCTGGGGAGGAGATCCTTCCTTTATTATTTCTCAATTTACTCATAGTCAGATTACTTATCTTCTTTCCATTTCTGATTCTTGGCAAGTTGCTTGCACTTCATTTGTCAGACAATTTTCTACCCAATATCCTAAGTCTCTGATTTTTTCATTCTTTAGGCAGCATTCTGTATTGCCCTTCTCACCAATATCTATATTTCCTGTTCAAGGTCCTACTTTTTTTACTGATGCTAGTAGTAATGGTAAAGCTGGATATTGGAGTGCTCATCAATCTCAAGTTACAGTTTATCCTTATCCCTCAGTGCAACAGGGAGAACTGTTTGCTATTCTCATGGTCTTACTTGATTTCCCTTCCACCAGTTGTAACATTGTTAGTGATTCTCAAAACGCCGTTTATGTTACTTCTTATATTTCTCAGGCCACTCTACCTCTTTGTGCTACTTCTTCTCTTCAAAAACTCTTTTCTTTGTTGTCTTCTGCTTTGAGTCAACGTCGAGCTCCTTTATTCATCACTCATCTTCGTTCTCATTCTCAACTTCCTGGACCGTTAGTTCATGGTAATGCTCTGATTGATTCGCTTTTAATCGGCCACCTGCAGGCTGCAGAACAAGAGCATACTCTACATCACACTAATAGTTCTGGCCTTCAACGACGGTTTCATTTAACTCGTAAACAAGCTCGTTCTCTTATCCGAGCTTGTCCTTCTTGTGCTCCTTTAAGCATTCCATCTTTCCATCCTGGGGTTAATCCACAAGGTACTCAAGTTAATCAGATCTGACAAATGGATGTCACACATGTCCCTTCTTTCGGACGATTAAAGTATGTTCATCATACCATTGATACTTTCTCTCATTTTCAATGGGCAACTCCTTTGCCATCTGAAAAAGCTGACTCTGTTATTACTCATCTCTTAGCTTGTTTTACCATCATGGGCATTCCTCTTATACTTAAAACTGATAATGCCCCTGCCTATGTCTCTTGTAAATTACAAATTTTCTTACAGCAATACAATATTCGACGTCTCACTGGTATCCCGGGCAACAGTCAAGGTCAAGCCATTATTGAGCGTTCAAATTTAATCTTAAAAACGCAGCTGCAAAAACAAAAAGGGGGAAATGAGTCCCCGAGAAACCAGATACTGAAGGTTCTTTTTACCTTAAATTTTTTGAATCAACGGAGACAATTGCAGGACTCCGCTGCCGTAACTCATCTTTCCTCACCTCCCTTGGCGATAGTCCCCGCTGACAATTTAAGGGTTTGGTATCCTAATGAAGAGGGTAAGTATGCTCAAGGGCAAGTTCTAAAACAGGGACGGGGCTATGCTCTTATCCTTACAGGGAACGGACCTGAGTGGTTTCCTACAAGGCGATTGAAACCCTGTTGAAAAGAAAACTGGACTCGGCATGCACCTCTTCTTTTGTTGGATGTGCCTCGGCGGGGGACTTATTTCCCTTAGTGAGGCGTTGTATGAATATTGGACTTATATTCCCTTTCCACCCTTGTATCAGGGAGTCACCTGGGGGGAGGCGGAAATTAAGGTTTTCACCAATGACACTACTTGGATGCCGTCCCCCTATATGGACAAGGACAATATAGAATGGGAAACAGGAATAATAAACAGCACATACCAATTTGGAGTGGAAGGACTTCCGATTTGCATGGGAAATAGTCCTCATTGTCTCTGGAAATCGCATGAAGCTTGGGCTGTTCACTGTAATCATAGCCATGTGGCTGCTAACACTGTTATTATTGTAACTAGAAGCTTTCAGTATAACCATACTGTATATAGTAATGAGACTATTCCTAGTTCCTTACCTTTTTGTCCTATCCCAGAGGTTTCCCCTAATATTGAGGTGCTGGAGTGGCAGCCCTGTCAGGGAACTAAGCCCTGGATTTTAATAGAGTACAATGGGCTGCAAGTAACTGATTGGAGTGTGCACGGTGATTTTCAAACAAAATTTAGTCACATACCTTTGAAATGGCACCGGGTAAATAAAAGTATTGCCGCTGATGGTAATGAGACCTTGGTATGGCATGAAGGAGGCTTGTCGCCACCTATGCCTCATCTTAAACACTCTTTACAAGTACAGAGTCATCTTTGGAAGTTATTAGCTGCAGGTGATGCTATTAGTACTTTTGTGGGAAATATGTCCCTTCATCTTTCTAACCCGAAGAGCTCCTTTCATATTCACTTACATCGGAATACCTCCCGATATATTATCGCTTGTGTCCGAAAGCCTTACCTATTATTAGCGGGGAACTTGATGTGGGATAATGATATGGGGATTGTTAATTGTAAAGATATGTGTACATTTTTGTCTTGCCTCAATCATTCCTGGTGGCGCAGTTTTACGGGGGATATTTATATCCTCAGGGCAAATAAGGAAATTTGGCTACCTGTCAAAATTACGCAACCGTGGGGGGCATCACCTCTTGAGACTTATATTTGGACCTCCCTTCAGCGGACCCGTCGTGCCCTTGGACTTATAATTGCCTTGGTGATGAGCCTTGTTGCCATTGCCTCCACTGCGGCTGTGGCAGGGCTCGCACTACATCAAAGCATACAAAATGCTGAATTTGTACAGCAATGGCACGAACAATCTCACCAGTTGTGGCTGCAACAATGGAACATTGACTCCCAACTCGCTGAAAGATTGGACAACGTGGAACAAGCCTTAACGTGGCTTGGAGATCAGCTCATTGTCCTCAGTACTCGGATAACACTGCAATGTGATTGGAACTCTACTCAATTTTGCGTAACACCTGTGCCTTTTAATATCTCTCAAAACTGGACCGAAATCCAAAAACTATTAATAGGCCATAAAAATATTAGTGTGGACATCCAAAAACTCACTCAAAACATTTCCAAAGCATTTCAACAACAATTACATGTATTGTCCGGAGCAGCTACTACGCAGGAGCTGGGTCAACGCCTTGCTGCTCTTAATCCATGGACCCAGATGAAAACATGGATTTCTACAATCTCTGGAAGTATACTGCTTTGGGTGCTTGGATTGAGTCTACTTCTCCTGGTAATCTGATGTTCCCTCTGTCGCATCCAAAAACAAAGGAAAAAACAGGAACAAGTATGGGCTACCTTTCTAAGATTGAGGCAAAACAAAAAGGGGGAAATGCAGGGGCCATTGAAAACAATATGCTAAGAATAGATAAGGCTCAAGGACAGTATCTCTAGCTAGTTGCACTTTTAATGAACTCCAGTAGTCAAGGACAGTATCTCTAGTTGAACTTTTAATGAACTCTAGTAGGCGCCAAGAAGGCAGACAAATAAGAAAGAGCTTAGAGACAAGGAACTAAGCAGAAGGTTACATCTGGGTGCAGAAAGTTTGTTTTGCATTGTGTTATTTTTGCTGACGTGGGATTTATGGAGCATAAATAAAGTGAGGCGGAGGCTCTAGGTGCAGCCGCCATGTTCTCTGTTTGTCTTTGTCTCTTGTGTCTGTTCATTCTTCACCACCCCCAGTGCAGTCCTCAGTAGGTTAGGGATGGCAGAGTGGCCCTGTCAGCCCTGGAGCATTCTTTCAGCCTGGACAGTGAGTGTGTATAGAGCTTTCAGCTGCTTCATTTTAGTTGTGCTGTATCCAAAACTGTAGTAACTGAAACCAAGTGTGTTCTCAATTTCCCCATGGATATGACTCTGGAAGGAAAAGATTTAAGGAGAACAGATGGGACATTGTAGAACCTACAATGTGCAGGGCAGCAAAGTCTGTAATGACTCAAGTTCTAAATAGCACAGCTATCTGGTGGTAACAAGGTGGGATTTGTATTAAGACTGCATTTATGCAGCAAGCATAAATGTAACCATATGATTTGATCATGTAAATGGGGGTCCAGTATCCCCATGAGCCATCTTGTGCCTAAGTAGCAGGCCCATAATATTGTCTGATTCTCTCAGAGGGCCATTTATCATTTTTTCAATTTCTTACAGCTATGCTTCTCTTTTCATGGGAAGCACAGACAGGGAAGCCCAGGAGTTCACCTGTTTTTATGGGCAGTAGGAAGAAAGATGGTTTAATAGTGCCAATAACACAATTACCTGCCTACTGGTCAGGTAATTTGGTGCAAGCTCTATGCCTACATATCCAGTATAATCCAGTGGGGGCTGTCCAGCCCTGGTTGGACTCCGGGTGGGTCCACACGGTTTGCAACTTTGGGAATTTACTAAATGGATTTCTCTCTGTGTGATTTGAACTCCATCAAGTGACTGTTTTTGTGGTACCATTATACAGTTTCTGTCTCAGACAACTAAGTTGTCCGATGGGGTGAGTGAATTCTTTTCCTTCTCTAGCTATGCAATATTGTCCAATAATTGAGGCTTTTAGGACCTAGAAATTATCAGGGTGATTCTTTTGAGTTGGGAATTCATCAGGAACTGGGTCTGTAGTTACTAATTCTCGGGCTTCCCATGGCCATTGATCTCCCATTACATTTCCTCCACATACATAATATGAAGTGACATTGAGAGACTGGGCTACATGCTCGGCTAATTGTAAAAACAAATTTCTTGTTTTTCTTGGAATTTCTACTGGCACATTTAGTTCATCACAGAAAGTTTGAAACACTGGTTCAGGAGAGCGTTTGTAAACTTCTCCTTGAACCAAGATATTTACTCGAGGATCCAGTCCAGCCCCATCAATTCCTAAGGTCACACACTCCTCTTTTTTCCAGCGAGGATCAAGGGGATTGGTTATTACTAGCTCTAAGGGGTTACATTGTCTCTTAGTACAGGAAGGGCCATTTTTTCCTTTCTGAAGGTGGACTGGATCCTTTTCCTTTTTTTTTTTTTTAAATCTAAGTGGCCTAAATGACACAAGACCAACATTTACATTTATTTCCACAGTCTTAATTTATGACAGAAGTACTTATTTTCTGTCATATAGCCTCTTTTCTAATTAAGAGAACCACACCTTATTCCTAACATAATACTATTAATGACAGCACAGGCATCAAATTTTAACGTGACTTGTTTGGGCACCCCTTTTTCTTCTGTTTTGGCTAACACTTTACTTGTATCATTTATGAGCCCCCACCAGTCCTCAGTCCTTAATCTTATTTTTAAAAATGTGGTCATGGAAGGCTCAGATGGAGAATAACACACATCAGGTTGGTCATTTCCTGGGCTACATACCTTGTATAGAATAACATTATACAAACAAGTTCTTTTTAAAGAGTTCCAGTACACTTATAATAACCATAAAACAATAGGACTGTAGCAACCTCTTGTCCTACTTCAGTGACTTGATGTATATACTGGGAACAGTCCTCAGTCTGGGAAGGTTAGTTGAAGTCCTTACTGTAAAAGTCCAAATTTTAAGGAAAATGAGTCCTGCAATGAGTTTCCTTATGCTTCGGCCGTGCGTGGACCAATCAGCTTCCGAGTGTGACTGGAGTAGGGCTTGTTGTCAAAGCTGCTCCCGTCCACGTACCGCTCAGTCTACTGATGTTTAAGGATGGTCTTGGAGGTTGGGCCTGCTAGAAAAAACTGAGTCCAACACCTCTACACAGTTATGTTTAACTGGGTTCTCAGATACCAGGAGCAAGGTGGTGGGGTTTAGGGTGTTGCAAACTTCAATGGCTATGTGGGGATTTTCACATAGCAAGCTTTGGTACTTGGTTAATCTAGTATTTGTTAACCAATGATGTCTTTTGGTAGTCATTAAGTTACCACAGCACAGGGGACCTTTATATTCAGGTTTTGCCTAAGGGTTACTTTATCTGCTTCTTGTGCTAACAGGGCTGTTGCTGCTAGGGCCCTTAGACCTGGGGGCCAGGCTTTGGAAATCCTGTCCAGTTGTTTTGAGAGATAGGCCACTGGCCTTGGCCAGGGCCCCACAGTCTGGGTTAAAACTCCAACTGCCATTTTTTCTCTTTCTGACACATAGAGTGTAAAGAGTTTTGTCAGGTCAGGTAGCCTAAAGGCTGGGACTGACATGAGTTTTTCTTTTAACTCATGAAAAGCTCGTTGCTGTTGGTTGTAATAGATGTAGTTTATGTAATCTACATTTTTATTAACTGTCACCTACTAAAATATCCTGCAGCTATTTGATTTCAAGCTTTAAATTGAGGTGGTATTATTCGTGGGACTTCATTTGTGTCTAAATAGACATGAGAGTCAAAAGCCCCATAAGGGACTTCTCTCGCTTTACAATGTCTTATTTTTTTTCCTTCTGGCTGATGACATGCCAGGGTGAAAGGGATAGCCAATTGGACTGATGTGCAAGCGCCACTCCAGTTATTCGGCAGAGTGCCCAGTAAAGGTCCACCACAATAGCACCACACATCTGCTTGGGGATGAACAAGGGCTGACTGATTGATAAGCTCTTGAAAATTCTTAAGCTCACTGCATCCTTTCAGGTCTCCAAGGAACACTAAGTTTTCTCCCTGTTGTGAGAGACATGAAGTGAACTTAGTTTTGGGAGATGGAAGCTGGATGGCCCTCAGGGGCTGACTCGCAGGGTGCTGGACTTTGGGATATAGCAGAGAGAGCTTGGCATGACTTATTACTCCAGGCTGTAGAATCCTTGAAAAGAGCTCCCATGCAGCCCACACCTGGTCAACTGGAGGACCACCTTAGTGGAAAGGGGACAACCTGGGCCTCTGGCCTACCATGTGCACAAGCGTAACAATTGCTTTTGTTTAACGTGCAGATGGAATATTTGATCTATTTTAACCAGGCATTTGCATCTTGGTATCCTGTCTTAATTGCTAAAGTTTGTTTTAAGTCTTTAACTTCTATGATCCTCTAGTAAAATGAATGTATGGTTTTAGGAAATCATAAAAACCGGTTGGGGAAGTCCATCCTTGCTCTTTAGTGGTCCACAGAAAGTTGGACCAACTGTGGCATGAAAGCTCTACATCGGGGGGCAACACTCCTGGTTGGCACAGGGGTCTTTATCGAAATCTCCCTGGATTAAATGGTCCTAGTTTACTAATGCCCAGTCTGAGTCAGGAGGGACAGAAGTACTTTTCTGAAGTAGAAAGCTGTCTTTGACTTGGCAAATCCACACAAGGTATAACAAAGCAAGCATTAAATGCAAGAGTTTGAGGTGAAATTGACTTGGTTATGTTAATAACTAGATGGTCAGCAATAGAACGAGGAAAGAAAAAAGAGTAATAGAATAGATGAAAAGAGTTAAATTTTTCTTAGCTTTAATTTGGTAGGGTTTTCTGCTGGGACTATGGCCCATGACTCTGGAGGTGATGGCGCTTTCTTGACTCAGGTGTGATGAGTCCGTCCTTTTTTTTCTTTCCTTAGGATACTTCTGAACTGGTGACGTGTGCTCACAATGAGGTTTCCTCTAAGAGTTTTTTTGTTTTGTTTTTTTACTTTTTTTTTTTTTGTTAGTAAAGCAGTTGCTGCTACAGATTGAATGTATTTGGGCCATCTGTGGGTTACCGGGTTAAGGATTTTTGATAGGAAGGCCTCAGTGCTTTCAGGATAAGTCCTTGTTTACACTGACAACAAACTGGTACTGGAGTGTTATAAGGTTACAGAGAATACCTTCAATTATCAATCATAGGTTTTAAATTTACCTTGGCTTTTAAAGGAATAGGGTACACTTTCTTTTTAACTACTTGTATATCTCTCTCTTTGACTTTCCTTTTGCCTCTATCTGTTCTCTCTGCCTCTTTCTTTCTCTCTCTCTCTCCTTGACTCTCTCTTTGTCTGTCTCTTCCTTTCTGTCTCTTCCTCTCTCTCTTTGCCTCTTTTCCTCTCTGTCTCTTTGCTTTCTCTCTCTCTCTGCTGGTCTTTCCTTGCCTCTGCCAGCCACTTATGCTGCTGTTCTCTCAACCACTGTGTGTTGGGGGCAGGGGATCTAAAACCAGCTGTAACCAAGTGTCTATGTACAGGAACTGCTCTGGGTTCCCTGGCTTACAGGTTACCTTGTGCCATACCTTTGAAACAAAGGACCTCTCCAGGCTTCCTTCTAATGGTCAACCTATTTCTAATACTGGCCAGTCTATCTTACACAAAGTTTTAAGTTTTCCTAGAGTCATAGTACTCCATAGTCTCCTTTAAATTCTTTCTTGAAATTTTTCAATATAGTTCCTAGTAGGGTGGGCTTATTTGTGCCTGACCTATGCTTCTTTGAGACAAAACACCATGCTCACACCACACGCACACCACAAAACAAAGAATGGGTAAAAAGGGCACACATACACTTTTGCAGTTTGCACCAAACTAAAATCAAAACCAAAATCAGAGTATCCAGAAATCCAAGCCAGGTCAAAACCAAAACCAAAGTATCAAGCAATCAAAGTCAAGTCAAAAACAAAAACCAAAGTGCCGGTAGAGGCACACGAAGGGTGATCAGGCCATGCTTCTACTCAAATGGAGTGGGCAAGTTCCCAAGACCAATCCTGTCAAGCAATTCAAACCAAGTCAAAACCAAAACCAAAACCAAAGTGCCAATAAAGGCACACCATGGGTGATCAGGCCATGCTTCCACTCAAACGGAGGGGGCAAGTTTCAAAGACTAGTCTTACCAAGTTTTAGATGTCCAGCCTCCAAGTGCCTGTTCCTTCCCGGTGTTCAGCTCCTGTGTTGATTCTCCATGGGGGCCTGCCACACACTGCTCTGCCGAGGTGTCCCACCGGGGCAAATGCCTACTTGGGAGTGCTCTCAGGATCCACGTTTCTCGGGCTGGTCGGAGTCCCCCGCAGGGACGTTCCACAATGAGTTGCAGACAAAACTCCTCAGATACCGAGTTAAAGAAGGAAGGGGTTTATTTAGCTAGGCGCATTGGCAAGACTCCTGTCTCAACAGCCGAGCTCCCCAAGTGAGCAATTCCTGTCCCTCTTAAGGGCTCACGACTCTAAGGGGGTGCACATGACAGGGTCGTGATCGATTGAGCAAGCAGGGGATACGTGACTGGGGGCTGCACACACCGGTAATTAGATTGGAGCAAAATAGGATAGGAATTTTCACAGTGCTTTTCTATACAATGTCTGTAATCTATAGATAACATAACTGATTAGGTCAGGGGTCGATCTTTTGACTACCAGGCCCAGGGTATGGCGCCAGGCTGTCTGCTTGTGGATTTCATTTCTGCCTTTTAACTTCTACTTTTTCTTTCTTTGGAGGCAGAAACTGGGCATAAGACAGTATGAGGGGTGGTCTCCTCCCTTAAAAGGGTAAAGTCAAGCTGGGAACTATGTCAGACAAACCTGCCTCCCATTCTATTCCTAAATAAGATATAGCTACCAAGATAAGAGGCTATATACCTCCCTTAAAATTTGCATACAAGGAAATTCCTTGTGGAAAAAGGACGGACAGAACTCAAAAGTTATCCCTCTAAGGTGCACCTGAGACAAATGCATATCTGATTGCTTCCCCTCCCCTACTGTTTATGTAAAAATGATGATTCACTGAGCCAGACTAAATTGCGTATTCAGTGGAAGGCTGATCAAGGACTCAAAAGAATGCAATCTTTTGCCTCTTATCTACTCATGACCTGGAAGCTCTTGCTTCAAGTCCCGCTTTACCTGACTAAAGTACATATTACACATACTGATTCATGTCTCATGTCTCCCTAACATGTACAAAAGCAAACTATACCCTGACCACCTAGGGCACATGTTGTCAGGGCCTTCTGAGGCTGCCATGGGCGCAACCTTAACCTTGGTGAAATAAACTTTCTAAACTGATGGATGCCGGATGCGGTGGCTCATGCCTATAATCCCAGCACTTTGGGAAGCTGAGGCGGGCAGATCACCTGAGGTCAGGAATTCGAGACGAGCCTGGCCAACATGGCGAAACCCTGTCTTTACCAAAGACACAAAAATTAGCTGGGTGTGGTGGCACATACCTATAATTCCAGCTGCTCAGGAGGCTGAGGCAAGAGGATCGCTTGCCCAGGAGGCAGAGGTTGCAGCCACTGCACTCCAGCTTGGGTGACAGAGCAGGATGCCATCTCAAAAAAGAAAAAAAAATTGATGGAGAGTTGAAATAACTCTTGGTTTACAATGTAAATGTTTATTTAAAAACAGACATTATTTTATGTACCATTACAAATATACTGCTACTCAACTGCTCGGGAGGCTGAGGCAGGAGAATGCTTGAACCAGAGAGGCAAAGGTTGCAGTGAGCCGAGATCGCGCCATTGCTCTCCAGCCTGGGTGGCAGAGCAAGACTCCATCTCAAATAAAACAAAAAGAAAACAAATATACTGCCAATTAAACTGTGATTTTGTCAAAAATAAATGTTGTTGATGACTTTACTTCCATTAAAGCCACTGTAGTAGCCAGTGGAAAGCTTCCTTTTTGTCCTCTGAAGGTTCACTGAAAAGTCAACTGGCAAAAGGCAAATTAATTGGAGAAAGGGCATACAAATTTATTAACATGCACATGGGGGAGAACTAGAGTGATTTTGCTGAAGCCCCAAATGGGGTTCAGAAGCTTATATACCATCTTGAGGTTACAGAATGGGGGTTTGGATTGTGGCATAACAGGTTATGGAAGTGGGAGACCTGGTTGACAATCACGGTCTTGTTATGTAAATGAGACCTCACAGGTAGAAGTCCTCAGAGAGAACAGCTGGTACATGTTTCTTTCAGACCTCTGCAAACCAACAGTAAAATTCGAAACCCTCCAACCTACTGATGGACCCTCTGCTTGCCCAAGGGCATTCTTAAGTTAACCTGAAAAACCAGTTCAGGCAATGACGGGTGGGGGCTGGCCATGCCTCATAATACACGCCTCCCTTGGAATTCAGGCACAGCAAGCCAGCATTAAGGTTAAAACAGAGACCTTAAGACTGACAGAAAAGACTCTTGTGCAGAGGCTTCTTCATTACCTTCAGGGCACACAGGATTCTCGCTTTCCACGGTAGGGTCCTCACTTTACCCGTTCAACCTTCATTCATCTTTCACTGCCTACTCCTGGGTAACACCTGGCCAGCGCACAGGTTTCCCACATCCTGAGGACACCAGCAGGCAAGGTTTGAGTGTGGGCTCTGCCTCGCTGGCGGTCACCCGCAGCCCCACAGCAGGACATGAGCAGAGGCGAGGGGAGCGCCGTCACCAGCTGCCACTCTCGCAAAGACCAGAACCATCCCTGCGCACCCCGAAGAACCAGGTAGGCGGCTCGGAAGCACAGGCGCCAGGGGCGGGGCCAACGCTGGGAGGTTTCCTCTGTCCCGCTCCCTCGCTTGGGTCCTGCAGCCGCTCTCGTCAGACGCGTTCCCGCCTCCTGCCCTCCGGAAAGTGCCCGCCTCTTGCCTTCCGGCCAGACGCCCGACTTCCGCCTTCCGGCCAGGCTGCGGGCTGCGCCCCGCGCCCCACGCCAGCCCGCCCCTCACGCCAGCCCGCGCCCCCCAATGGCTGCCGCCGGGGCTGGGCCTGTGGAGCTGGGCTTCGCCGAGTCGGCGCCGGCGTGGCGACTGCGCAGCGAGCAGTTCCCCAGCAAGGTGGGCGGGCGGCCGGCGTGGCTGGGCGCGGCCGGGCTGCCCGGGCCCCCGGCCCTGGCCTGCACGCTGTGCCGCCGCCCGCTCTCCTTCCTGCTGCAGGTGTACGCGCCGCTGCCCGGCCGCGCGGACGCCTTCCACCGCGGCATCTTCCTCTTCTGCTGCCGCGAGCCGCCCTGCTGTGCCGGCCTGCGAGGTGAGCCGCCAGACGGGGTCGTGACGGGGCCATGCCTCCCAAGTGTGCGCGTTAATTCCGAGAGCCAGGAGGGAGACGGCGGAAAGCACCGCTGCCCCCCCATCCTCGAGCTCCCTCCCCGCCCTGCCC
Organism: Rhinopithecus roxellana; assembly: GCF_007565055.1. Lineage (NCBI taxonomy): Eukaryota > Metazoa > Chordata > Mammalia > Primates > Cercopithecidae > Rhinopithecus > Rhinopithecus roxellana. The sequence goes on from NC_044552.1 coordinate 147,702,664, forward strand.
CAGGAGCACCTTCTCCCGGGCCCTTCCAGGATGTCCTCATTTTTACTACACAAGCTTCTAACTGGCCACGCGCATCGGTAGCCCCCAGCTTTTAATCCGTGGGTGCTAGGTATGGTGCTATTCAGATAATAGAAATTGTCTTGGAAAGATGGGTCCCAGTAGCTTTTTCGTATTTTTGGCAGTCGTTCGTAACGATCAGTCTTACTAATTTGATTAACTCAAACCAGCTCCAGGAGGCAACTCAATTGCGTGTACCAGACGAAATCTAGTTTCAGGATTGTAAAAGCTTATTCCTTAAAGCAAAAACTTTCATTTTTTAAAAAAGCATTTTCAGTTTTATGTGTAGAGGATGAAATATTTGAATTGCTGTTTTGTTTGAAGATACAACTTTTCTCTGCATTCTTTTAGTTTTTAGGAATCAGCTACCCAGGAAAAACGATTTTTACTCATATGAGCCACCTTCTGAGAGTCCTCCCCCAGAAACAGGAGAATCAGTGTGTCTCCAGCTTAAGTCTGGTGCTCATCTCTGCAGGGTTTGTGGCTGTTTAGGCCCCAAAACGTGCTCCAGATGCCACAAAGCATATTACTGCAGCAAGGAGCATCAGACCCTAGACTGGAGATTGGGACATAAGCAGACTTGTGCACAACCAGGTGAGTAATCTTTTTTTAAAAATCTTAGTTCAGTTTCATCGCCTTTGTCAACCCAGATATTTCCAGGATAACTTTAAAGTTAAAATTAGGGAAGTGGTATAGTACTTCGAAATGTTTCATACCTGGAACACCTTTGTAAAAAAGAGGCTGTGAAGTCTGAATCACTGAGTAATGTCACCATATAGGCATTTAATTTATGACCCTTTATCTAAAATGCCAGAACTATAGGGAATATAGTACTTTAGAGACAGCAAATTATTAGACTGTCTTCAAAATTAAATGATTACTAATAGTGCTGTCCTTTTCGTTTCAGATCATTTCGACCATATAATTCCAGACCACAACTTCCTTTTTCCAGAATTTGAAATTGTAATAGAAACAGAAGAGGAGATTATGCCTGAGGTTGTGGAAAAGGAAGATTACTCAGAGATTACAGGGAGCATGGGTAAGCAGTTTGAGGACTTCATCCATTAAGTGGTTAAACATAATGCTTGCAAGAAAGCTCAGTGTGTCTAGAAGAGAGGTACCTCAGGTGAAAATATACTTCCTGGACTGTATTTTCTGATACCTATGAGGGGTGTTCTGCTCCCTATAAAGACAAGGGTGGGTATCCAGATGGTCCCATGAATAGGGCTGCACAAGACGCTGGAGGCTTGGTAAGTTCCTCTGGGTCCCAGATCTGTTTCTCAGGTTGGGATAGTGTGAGTGCCTAGCACAGTGTCGGGCATGCAGAAGGGCCCCTTCAAAGTTTCTCTTTCATCTGGCCAGTTTTAGATACACAATTTTGTCAGTTTACTTACAGTGTATACTCTTGGGTAGTACTTGTGCTGACCAAGTATCTTAGAGGTTTATTTTATTATAGTAGCCAACATTTATCCAGCACTTACCTTACATACTGTTTGTGCATGAGCTCATGAAAATCCTGACAGCAGATCAGTAAGTCAGAAACTGCCCCATTTTGAAGGTGAGGAAATTGAGGTTCTGGGTATAACTTGCTTTGGTCACATAATGTTAAATTTTACAATTTGAGCCTTGAGCCATACACAAAACCACCACAAAATTAGATTTATAGACTCAAAATGAAAACATTAGCTTACTGGTTTGTAGTTAATACCAGTCCTACATTCCAAAACATGTTTGAGTCTTACTCTGTGCCTGACCTTGTGCTTGATAATAGGGATATGATGGGAAGCAACACTCCAGTGGTCAGATGCTCACAGTCTCATGGAGGAGCCCAAATAATACTGGGGGAAGATACATTCCATGTAATGACTGATAAGAGTATAATACAGGTGCCATCAGAACACATGTGACATCACTGAAGACTGCCTGGAAGGGACCACACGTGTGTTCATACCTGTACGATAAAAACGATCATGAAAATGCTTACCTTTAGGAGAAAGGAGAGCCTAGAGTAGGAGGATCAAGGATGAAAGCTGGACTTCAAATAGGCCTTATTAGTATAAATGTGACTGTGGAACTGTGTATTTTAAGATTATGAAGTAAGGTAAGTTAAAAAGCAGTCCCTAATCATCAAAAGTAAAAACTCTTGATGTAGTCATATAACCACACTAAGAACTCTTCTAGGTGACTTCAACATATAGGATAGTACATCTCTAGTGGAATATACCTTGAGAATGAAAAGAACGTAACAGTGTTAGTATTTTCAATAAACATGTTATTAATAAACTGTTGCTGTTATTTTGAGATGGTTGTGTGTATATTGGGGGGATAAAGGAAATGAGTAATTATGTTGGTGTTACTGAAAACTGAGGCGTTGGGCGTAGGAGGAAGATAATGTTGATTGTGTCTACGTACCATTCTCTCTAAAAGGAACTCCAGGCTCTTTGGAGAGGTGGTTGATTCCAGAACTGGGTCAGGAAATGTTCATATAATGTGGGAACATGGTCATATCAAAGATTAAGGATGCCAGGAAGGATTACTAGGGCCACGTCGGAACTCAAGCAACGTGAAAAGGCTCCTGCTGGCAAAAGATGGACAGTTTGAACATCTGCAAGGACACTAACTGCATCAGATGTTTAATGGGTTCAAAATGATACTTTAAAAAAACTCAGTAATCATCTTTGTAGGATACTTAGGAACAGACTTATTTTCAAATTGGTAAATAAAAGGAAAGAGTTTGACTTCTAGGGGTACATAATTATGAATAAAGTGATATGTGTGGGATTTACTTCAGAGTATTGAAGTTGGAAGTGGCAGAGAAAGGAAACACTGGACTTGATAAGTGTTGAAGCTGATTAATGGTACATGACGGTTCATTATAGTATTTCCACTTTTGTGTATGTTCAGAATGTTCCAAAATGAAAGGAGAATTAAAAAGAAAAATGCTTCCTGGAGGTAGCTGTGTTTTACCTGAGACTTGAATTTGAGTTCCCAGATGAAACAGTTTGGCAGGAGGCAGTAGGGCCTGAGGGAACAGCGTTTACAGTGTCCTAACGGTTCCACTGAAACTTTCCTCGTATAATTGGTGGAACATCAATCTGAAGGCATCCTACGCTTCCTCCATCCTCCTGATGGTGCAAGTGAACACCATCAGTGTCTTTCCAGTTTCATCAAAGCAGTTACTGTAGCTTCTCTGACTCAAGGTAGATCAGTTCTATTTTAATGTACTTTACAAAGACTAATGGTTATACTTAGAGACATGGGTCTGTCGGGGACAGCAGTGGCTCAGGGTGGCTGTAATCCTAGGAAGAAATGTGGAGAAAGAAATGAACATTTTTTTTTTTTTTTTTTTGAGACAGAGTCTCCCTCTGTCGCCCAGGCTGGAGTGCAGTAGCACCATCTCAGTTCACTACAACCTCTGCCTCCTGGGTTCAAGCGACTCTCCTGCCTCAGCCTCCCGAGTAGCTGGGATTACAGGCACCTACCACCACGCCTGGCTAATTTTTATATTTTTAGTAGAGATGGGGGTTTCACCATGTTGACCAGGCTGGTCTTGAACTCCTGACCTCAGGTGATGTGCCTGCCTCAGCCTCCCAAAGTACTGGGATTACAGGCATGAGCCACTGCACCAGGCCAGAAATGGGCTGGAAATGAACATTTGATGACTGAGTGAGTGAGCCTACCAGCTGAGGATACTAATGATAAGAAGGGCTCACATTTGTTGGGTGTCCTGTGATGTGCTGGGCAGTCCTAAGCCCTTGACCATTCTGTTATTTTGAAGCTTTAAGGAAATGCACTAAATGGAAGCCCATATAATAGAGCTGCATGGAGTACCTGGAAATTCAGAGGGTCCAACTTGAATGAGCGAATAAATACAGAAAGCAATCTGACTGAAAGGGGGTCCCCTCTCCAGGTGTGAATTGACAAGTTGTGGGGATTACTCCTATTTTCATAATAGTGACATTGATTTTTCAGGTGAAGCACTTGAGGAAGAACTGGATTCCATGGCAAAACATGAATCCAGGGAAGATACAATTTTTCAGAAGTTTAAAACTCAGATAGCCCTTGAACCAGAACAGGTAAAGTGGAACTCACAGCTCCTCACTGTGTTCTCTTCAGGCCATGTTTTATGAGTATAATCTGTGAGAAGAAATAACTTCATAGTAACACTAGTCTGTTCCTTAGGAGCCTATAAAAGCAGGCTTTTGTTATCTTGTTAGAGGAGTTCCTCACACAAATGGGCCATGTAGAAAGGTGTTTTGCAGTGCGGATCCATTTAATAGTTACTAAAAGACTAAAGGTTATACTGTTTATCATACAGGGTTCCTTTTCTAAAGAAAGCGTCAGGGATGGGAGATGAATAAGATGTTGCCTGAGGTACATGAGGTTTAGGCACAAATGGCCCCCCCTAAAAAGAAAAAAGGTTATTTTTGCCCATTTCCAACAGGTGCCTTTTGGCTTGTAAAACAAACATGGCATGTTGACATTTTCTCCTTAACCTCCCCTACCATACACGTAAATCACGAAAGAAAAACCCATAAACCAGTCACTGGTTCAAATAAATACCCAGGGGTTTATAGGAAGAATAGATCTAGGTCTTAAACACTAAGGCAGTTTTTAGCAATGCGTATGCTTTCAGACAAAATACAGAAAACTACTCAGTTGCTGGAGGAAGCTTATTACAGTGAAATTTACTGTTTGTAGTATTCAAAACACTATGTTTCACTTGGTATTTGTCCCTCCTAAAATGTTTTAACTATGAAGGCAGGCACAGACTCTGGGCAGAACTCTGCAATCAGAGCAGAGGCTCATTCTTAGTCCCTTCACAATATATTCATAGGACTAACATTCCAACATTAGTAGTAAAAGCATCATCTAGGAAATATATTTTGATGCCCTCTGAGTCAGATAAGCTGAAGTAGTCACTTTGAGGTATTGAGAAGGCATTAATGGCACACTGGCACAGCCAGGTCTGATGGGGGAACTGTGACATGCCTTTTGGGTCAGTGCTACATCAAGAGTAGGAACATTCGTGGAGTAGATAGCATGTTACCATTGGAAACTTTTAGGTAAGGTATTGATTATTTCAACATGATCCTCATTGATTTTAGATTCTTAGATATGGCAGAGGTATTGCCCCCATCTGGATTTCTGGTGAAAATATTCCTCAAGAAAAGGATATTCCAGATTGCCCCTGTGGTGCCAAGAGAATATTGGAATTCCAGGTATGACCTAAATAAGGACGATTTTAGTGTGTCATCACCATGATTGTTTTCAACATTAAAAACTTCGCCAAGGTAATTTGTGCACATGGGTCAACATGGCCGTACGGAAGGGTGGCCTAGGATGAGAACCGTCAGTTTCCTGCCTCGCCTTGGGGCTAGTTCCCTGGAAGGAACTGTCTTGTCTTTTTCTGTTTCCTAGTTTTCAGACACTGTGGGTTGACTGACTTCTGTGAAGATGAGTATATCTACACTGCTCTCCACCTGCAGTGTGGTTATGTCATTATTGTTAGTGCCTCTGTTAACTTGAGTTATTTTAAATAATTTGTACCTTCCTTTCTTGTTCCATTAATTGAAGTCTTTGACTCCGTACTTTATGAGAGGAGTCTTTACTGTTTAATCTTGGTTTGTGGATTTGTTAGAACAAATGGATATAAGCATTAAAGATAAATGTGCCCCCCTGCCCAAAAGGATTTGTTAGCATCAAAATACCAAAATCCATTTTGGGTGGAAATGCTTGAGCTATGGACCCACTAACCTTCCCAAAGTCATCGCTAATATTGGTTTGTTTCTTTGGGTAAAAAAGCAATTATGAGGACCCTAACCAAAACTCGGCTTGGTTCTTACTGCCAGAGCTCCCAGTGTCCAAAATAAGGTGACAGGATGGTGGCTATTCTGCCTATTCACTCTTTCAATTAGACTACTTCTAAGATTCTTCTCTGGTCTCTATACCTACATTGACCGATGTCCTTTTTGTATTCATGACTAGTAATTAGTGTTTCTTGAGTCAAGAGTAACAATATCTGCAATGATGCAAAGTAAAAGTTGCCTAAATAGAAGCCTCTGCCCTTTTGAGTGGCATATTAGTAATGAAAATATTGACAGCCACTTGTGAACTTCTTTCTCAAATGGAAAACACCCAACAGAAGGTGAGAGGGGCTTTGAAGTCATAAGGAAGTTTTAGATTGTTAAAACATGTTAATTGTATAATGTCTATAATCCTGCTTTGTAGTATGAGGATTGAAAGACCAAGATTCCTATAATCATCCTGGCTGAGAAGGTCTCTTAAAAGTAGTGCTCCCTGCTGTGAAGCGGCTTTCTAACTGTGTGTCACCCTCTTCTCAGGTCATGCCTCAGCTCCTAAACTACCTGAAGGCTGACAGACTGGGCAAGAGCATTGACTGGGGCATCCTGGCTGTCTTCACCTGTGCTGAGAGCTGCAGCTTGGGTACTGGCTATACAGAAGAATTTGTGTGGAAGCAGGATGTAACAGATACACTGTAAAGGCATCTTAAAGCCTTGAAAAATGTTAATACTCTTTTATACCTTGCAATTCCATTTCTGGGATTTTATCCTAAGGAAATACTTATACCAAAAATAAAGGTGCAGACATGTTGAGAGATTGCTTACACAGTGTCTACATATTAGTGAAACAAAAGTGTCCACTGAGAGAGAATTAAATAAATTTTGGTACGTCCACCGTGGAAGGCTACAGTCTTAATTATAGCACCTACATTGACAACCGAGATACCATTATAGGCGGTATTCATGGTTTGATCCTATTCTTGTAAAAATATTTGTATGTATGCACAGAAATCTGCAAAGATGTACACTTAGTGCACTGGTTACCAACGAATGGTGGGACTAACTAAAATGATCTTTTTACTTATATGTGCATTTCTTTTTCTAATAAAAATGGGTTATGTGCCTAATGAAGTCAAACCATCTCACTCTGAGAGCATTTCCCACCCTAAGTTTTTTAAAACACAAAGGAAAATACTTAGGTAAAACTCCAACAAACTTGTCTGATCATTAGCTGATTATCACAGGCTCTAGTATGTACTGGAAGCCCAGAACATTAGAAAAATACCAAACCTCAGGTTGGTGAGTATGAGAAACAGAAAACCCAGTAATTCTGAAGCAGCAGTATCACAGTTGGCAGGATCAGGAACAGTGGCTTTGTGATCACAGGCCTGGAACTGGAAGAGGCTCTACCTTCAGAACCGATCTTCGTCAGCCAGTGGCCCTGCTTACAGATGAGACCCTGAAAGGCAAACGGCGATGGTCTTCCCTTTCCATGTCAGCATTGTACACATGTTCCCTGTCGCATTTACAAGGCTTATGGAATGTAAGCCAGGATAAGGGTCTGGCCTAGGAGCCAGCAGCCTGAAGAAAGGAAGCCCCTGAAGTCAGTTTTCAAAGGGCTGGCCCTTGGCCTATTATGTTTCTGATACATTCGTTTAAGCAAGTGGCTCTGAAGACCAAGGTTATTTCCATCCCCTAGTAGCTCACACTTGACAATTCCCAGTTCTCTCAGCACCAGTGATGCCTGCCCTGAAGACACTGCTGTTGATCAGTGCCTGAATACTGACAGCTAATTCTGATCAATTTCTCAGGCTTATTTCCTTAATCTACATTGGCTCACATTGTCCCCTAACACATCCCAGTTAACTGAAATGCATTGCCACCATAAATCCTCACATTTTCATAGGTAACGTCACTTGCTAATATAATTGTCCATTTGGCTATTTTATTTGTAATTTAGAAATTTCTGTCCTAGTAGTCCATATTATATAAGTATGTATATGCAATTTGTACTAACTGTGTGTGTAAGATGCAGTTATACGTAGCACCATATGGAAAACTGCAGTATGGAGTTTCTCCCATGGGGAGGTTTGACACTAGGCTACTTAAGAGTTAGAGGGTACTAGTTTTGAACCTGGGATGGCTAAATCGATGAGAACCACCTATAACCATGGTGTCAGCCTGTGGCTACTGGAGTAAGTTGTCATCAACTCGTGATGAGTTGGTCACAGCACTTAGTAGGAAGCACAGTGGCGTAATGAAACCTGGACTAGTGGGGCCTTCGTATCTAAAATGATGTATTCTGCTTAGGCAGAATGTGTTAGTACGTTATGAATGCTAAGGGCTTGTAAAGCAAACATGTTATGGTCTTTCTGTGGTAAAAACTGTTACTTGATATGGACATTCTTGCAGGTGTTTTGGCGCACCCAGCCAAGCTGTCATTGGTGTTTATTCTAGTCAACCTCCGGAGATGATCCTAAAAGTTTACAGGGCCTTTCCGTTTGGAACAGGTATATCAAGAGGGAGACAAACTGGTCCAAATCACTAGAAAGAAAATACAGCACCGACTTGGCATCTGTGTTAAAAAATAGCAACTATATTAAAAATAAACAGTACAATATAAAAAATTTAAATTAAAAAATGCATTAAGCAAGTTGCCTTTAGAAATGTGAAGACATTTTAAAACACTACTAGGTAATGAGAAGTCTCACCTACATAAGCATGGCTCCACAGACAGTGCTGTCCATGCAGCCACCATTTCTCAATACCTACCAAGCTTTACGACCTGCTTGGTTCAGATACTGTCCAGCCACAGCAGCTCTCCTCTGCTGTAGAGAGCAGCATATTCAGCTTTGCCTTTTTATTTCAGATACTGAATATCCTTTGACAGTTTCAGATAGTACAGCCAAAAAAAAAAAGTTTTAAGTGTTTTTGGCAATCATATTGGTGATAGTATTTTTGTTACTCTTAAGAATGTTATAGTGGAGATGGGAGGATGATTTGAGCCTAGGAATTCAAGACCAGCTTGGGCAACAGTTGAGTGACTTTGTCTCTACAAAAAGTAAAAAAAGTTAACTGGGTGTGTTGATGTGCACCTGTAGTCCTAGCTACTTGGGAGGCTGAGGTGGATCACTTGAGCCCAGGAGTTTGACTGCAGCAAGCCATGATTGTGCCACTGCACTCCAGCCTGGGCAACAGAGTGAGATCGTGTCTCAAAAAAAATTGCACATATAACAGATAAAGTAATGATAAAGTAAATACATAAAGTAAATGAGTAATTATGGGACATTCTAATTCATCATCCCCTGTGTCTTTAAGAAATAAAATTCTCATTGTAGAAGAAAGAGTATATATAATATAGAATTGGTTAAATAAAAACCCTGTGAGCTTTGAATTGGACATATTAATATGAACTCATTTTATCTTGAAAACTTAAAAAGGGAAAGAAGCAAGTATTTACCCTGCTATATGGAGTATAATCCTTTTATAAAAGTATTCATGTTAATAAATGAAAAAGAAATGACTAAAATGTCATTTTGCAACGCACTAATGAATTAATAGATCTAGGAATTACACGGCAGCTTCCAATTTGCAGGAAATACAGAGAATAGGGAAACTACACCATGAATTTCCAACTAGCAAGCCCCAGACTATAAGAAGCTCTAAACACTAAATGGCCTGTAAATTGGAAAGAAAAGAAATGGACAAGGAACTTCAATTATCTTTAAATGCGTGAGAGTCAGGATAATAGTTCCTGCTTGAGGGAAGCCAGGAGTGTGTGTCTGGACAGGACCATAAGGAGGAGCTTCTAGGACAGGCAGCAAAATTATGTTTCTTGACCTGGTTGGTGGCTGCAAGGGTATCTGCCTTTGAATAATACATTATGCTATACATTTGTTAGGTTTCCTGTATATGTAGCTACAACTATAAGAGATGATTTTTTTTTAAGTTATAGACATCAAAGTGCTAGGCACTGATAGGAAAAATATTGGAAAGGGAAACATAAAATTACTATTTACAAATGATTACATGCCTAGAACTTTCAATGCAATCAACTAAATCAGTAGTAATAGGAGTTCAGTAAACTTGGAAAAAGAAAAATATTATCAACAATACATTTTGACAAAAATTTATCAACAATAAATTTTAAAGTGTTAGGAAAAACTTCCAGTAATAAAACAACAGAAATGGTAATATCTTAAGGAAGTAATACTTACGAAATATAAAAGCCCTGTGTGAAAAAAATTATAAAACTTTACTGAGGAACGTAAGACCTACATACATGAAGGGATACTTCTTTCTTAGATAGGAGATAATATTGGAATGATGTCATTCCAATTAATCCATACATTATTGGCATCACTAATGATCGGGAAACGCAAGAAAAGGGCATTTCATACGCCGTTCTCTTTGGACTGCAATCTGGTATCAACTGATTAAAACTTAGAATGTATAGTCTTTAGTTCCTCTTCCAGGGAAGTTTACTACATGAATACCTGCACTCATCCAAAACATACACATACAAGGATGTTCCTACAGCGCTGTTTATGATATTGAAAAACTGGAGGGCATGTAAATGACCGTAATTACAGGAATAGCTCAGTAAGTGAAGGTACCTAACAAGAGTATCCTAGATTCCCAATCATGGAAATAGGTTTATGATATATTTACTGAGAAAAGGGAAAGCTATACAATTGAATGTATTCTATCATTTTTTTCCAAAAATGGGATCAAATGCCATGCCCAGAGGATAGACAGAACGGGCTTAGAAGAGACTACTAATCTGGTCATTATCTTGGGGAAAGAGGCAGAAGAGAAAGGAAGGAATGACCTCCCCTTTCTGATTTTATTCCTCTGAGTCACCTGAAGATGTACTTTTACAATTAAAAAAAAAAAAACACCCTAACAATGAAACCTAAGAACCCACAAATGTCCACCTGATATTCCATGAGAAAAAAACTGCAAAACAAGCAAAAAAAAAGCTACTGCAGAGAGTTGGCAGCCTGTGGAGAGGGCATCAGCTTCTGCACCTGAAGGACTCACTAATTTTTACCACTTACTAGCTGTGTAACCTCAGCCAAGTCCCTCAGCAGGGGCCATTATCTCCTCACCTCCAACAGAGGAACAAAACCTGACTGCAGCTCTGTGAGGATTCCAAGGCACTGTATGGAAAGTACCTAGAAAACAGGAGTTGCTTAATGTATGGAAGGTAATAAATACACGTTTCCTGAGCAACTGTGAGTTCTGATCATTAATCTGCTTTCATTGAAGCATGTAATGAAATATTGACTGAAACAAACAAGAAGACACCAAAATGGTTTCAGGCATTATATCTAAAATACAACTTTTTAGAAAACAGTATGATCACATGACTCTTACAAGGTATCATAACAACAATCTAACACTTTTATAAACTGCATTTATTGTACAGAGTACTCTGAAGAAAGAAAAAATATGTACAGCCATTCATTTTCATTAACACATGTATTCTGTCCTGCAATACTGGAGAGGCGGAATGTGTCTGGCACAGAAATAACCCCTAGGAGTTATGAATTAGAAAAACAACACTTTTAAAAAAGATTTTTACTTTTCTGGTAGAAATATAAAAACTGTGGTTCATGGGGAAAAACATTAAAATTAAAAAGTCCAATCAATTGTAGAGGTGGCTTTCACTCTTAAGAGTTTTCTCCCTCAAACCAACTTGTCAACAGCAGTGTTTAAAATCTACATATAAATAAATGGGCAGCGCTGCCCAGATAGCAGCACAGTATGAGCAACTCACAGTCACGCTGCGCGGTGTTCTCAGTGCACAAATAATGCCCCTTCCCGGCATCCCGCGGTGGGCACTTACAGAAGGGCATCACCTGGTGCCGCAACCTGCAACTCAACATCCATCTTCTCACACCACCACCAGTTAAAGGTACCAAAACAAACTGATTTGTTTAGAAAAAAAAAAAACGGTGGGGGAGGCAAGGGTACATGACAGCCTTTACGTCGTCTTCCTGAATCCCTTTAGAATAGGGTAGATGTTTTCAAATGCTTCATAAATTTCTGCTCTGACTTTAGCACCTAAGAAGACAAGTTGGAGTAGACATAAGAGACCAAAATGGTACTTCTTAACATATTAAGAAGGTAAAATTATTATTACCTTAAAGCTGCAAGCACAATTCTCACCATACCCAGTCAGATTAAGGCACAGGCATGAAAACATTAATGGTGGAACCCCTTGTCACAAACTTATTTTTGTTTATAAAACAATACTTTTAAAAAATCATCTTAGTGACTCCAGCATCTCGCGTCCATTCTATAGCTCAAGAGGCATGTGTTCACACTTCTCTCCTGGTCCTGAACCAGGCCCTAAGCTAAGCAGGACGGCAATAACCACCGAATCTTCTCCCAATTGCTGCCTTCAACTAAGCTCTTTTCTGAATCTTCCTTTCTTGTCTCATAATCATATTGCTGAAGAAACGTAAAGCTTCAGATAACTAATTCCAAGTGAAAACACCATCTTCTATTCAATGCAGTGCTCACTCCTTACTGTAAATGGAAACCTGCTTGCAGGGCTGTGGTCAGACTTCCCTGCTCTCACTGTGCCTTTAGTGGGCACGTTTCTCATAAGACTTTGGGTGGGAGGCCTTTGTGCAAGAAGCTAGCCCGCTGTCCCAACACTGAAATTTCTTTTCAGCACTGAGGAAATGCCATACTCGAAACACAAACATTCAGATACTACTTCCTGTTACAACTTACCTGTTAATACGACTTTTCCAGAAACAAAAATAAGGAGAACAATTCTGGGTTTGATCATTCTGTAGATTAAACCAGGAAATAACTCTGGCTCATAACTGGAAGGAAAATTGTAAAAACAGTTTAGAAATTAAGAGCTTTGCATGCTTTTCAATAAAATGAGAACCTGTACAAGGAAAAATACTGAATAAACAAGCAAACTAGTCAAGAGGTAAAGCACAGTTCTTCAAGCAGCCTCAAAGGATAGAATAATTAAAGCAAGTGAGGCCAACTTTCAGTCATCAGTTGATAACCATTGGACGGGAGGCTATTTGTCCTCCTATCACTTTACCCTATTTCTACTGAATCTGGATTTTCTGATTTAAGAAAAAGAGCCCTGTAGTTATGTCTGCAGTCTCTGATAATAATCACCTACTTTTATAGTCCTAATAATTACTATTACACACCTAATAATCATTTACTTCTAAGATCCGATACTGTAACTTTTAATCAAATCTCACCTCCTTAAAATGAAATATTCTCTAGCTGTCAATTGTGGTCAGGAAATTCAATCACTCTGATATACTAGCCTGAGAATTAACCTATACCTGATTGAGCTGTCTGACTGAATGGACTATTGGTGGGTGTGTGTGTGTGTGTGTGTGTGTGTGTGTGTGTGTGTGTGTGTAATTATTATTATTATTTTTTTTTTGGGAAGGAGTCTTGCTCTGTTGCCCAGGCTGGAGTACAGTAGCATGATCTTGGCTCACTGCAACCTCTGCCTCCTGGGTTCGAGTGACTGTCCGGCCTCAGCCTTCCATGTAGCTGGGATTACAGGCGTATACCACCACGTCCAGCTAATTTTTGTATTTTTAGTAGAGACGGGGTTTCACCATGTTGGCCAGGCTGGTCTTGAACTCATGAACTCAAGTGATCCACCTGCCTCGGCCTCCCAAAGTGCTGGGATTACAGGCTTGAGCCACCAGGCCAGGCCTGGTACATATTCTTCTAAGCCTAGTAATCTCATTTTTCTTAGTTCAGAGAGACTGAAAACAGGATGCCTCTGTTTCTGTGTGTCTGATCTAAGACAAAATTCAGGACAGGCTTCTCTGAGGAAGAGTGGAATGGGTAGAAATATGGAACTCAAGTGGGAGCTTCCTAGGTGAAAAGGGAAATGAGTGTACTAGGCATAAAAGCTGCAAGTGCACTGGCCCATGGCAGGAGGAACCAAGTGAGCCCAAGGGGCACACAGAACTAGTATGCCTGTGGACAGACACCAGAAGACCATGAGAGGAGGCTGTGAGGTGGTCAGGGCTGCCTGGCTGTGAGTCTTCACCTGCAAGTAGCAGGGAAGATAATGAGAAAGTGGTTCCTATGGCTCAACTTCACACTTTGCTGGTAGATCTGACACAATGTTGACTAAAAGAGAAGATCCAAACTGGGGAAAAAAAAAATTGATACAAGAGGTTAGGTTAAATTCATGCATTCCAAGTGTATTCAGCAATCAAATGATAAAACATACAGAAGCAGAATCAAATTCAGTCCAGTAAAGGGGAGTTATGGGTACTGCTAAGTGATAAGGGAAGCAGAGGCTGGTGAGAGTGATAAATGTCACTGAGAACATCAAGAAGACAATGCAAGAATACATACAATTATAACCATGTCAACTGTTCTCACATACTGAATATTTTGCATGTGTTTTATTCTGAACAATGTTTAAATTATAAATGAATTGTTGCCAAAAGCAATCATAATACATTTCAGACTTACCTACTAAACTGTTGGTGGGTGAGTACAAGACCTTCTAACCTTATAGGAAACTTCACATCACAGCTCCCCACCATGTTCTGAATCTTGAAGTCCAAGAACTTAGCTGGAAAACCCAACTTCTGTACAACTCTAGCATATTTTCTTGCTGCCAGTCTGGACTGTTCTTCACTAGGGAAAGGAAAAAAGTGAGTTATTCATACTCACACTCAGCTAAAATACTTATTTAGACTAGTAACTTATAAAAAGTCCTAAACAGGAAACTAATAAAGTGTAAACTGGTCAGCCCCTTTGCAATAAGAGAAAAGACTGACAGACATTCACAATTTCCTTATAAAGTATTCCTGGATCCTTGACAGAAAACTATAGGTCTGCCAAAATGACCTTTCACATCTGCCAAATTATTGTAACCCTAGATTTTATGGATGTGAATTATCACCATCATCAATCATCACTATTTCTATATTTTAGCCCATGCATTTCTACTGAGAGGAAAACTAACAAACTTCATATTGATCAGAAAATGTTGATGAGATTTATTATTGAACAATGTATTCACTAATTCTATTCTCTTTTATACCAAGACTCATCATGAATAGACATTCCTATGATGTCATTTGTTGAGGCAGTTCAGAGTTTACATAAGAAAAGCAGAATGTGGGCCAGGCATGCTGGCTCACGCCTGTAATCCCAAGCACTTTGGGAGGCCAAGGCAGGTAGATCACCTGAGGTCAAGGGTTCGAGACCAGCTTGGTCAACATGGTGAAACTCTATCTCTACTAAAAATACAAAAATTAGCCGGGTGTGGTGGAAGGCACCTGTAATCCCAGCTACTTGGGAGGCTGAGGCAGGAGAATCACTTGAACCTAAGAGGTGGAGGTTGCAGTGAGCCAAGATTGTGCCACTGCCCTCCAGCCTGGGGGACTCCGCCAACCAAAAAAAAAAAAAAAGAAAGAAAGAAAGAGGAGAGGAGAGGAGAGAAGAGAACAGAAAAAAAAAAAAAGAAAATAAAAGAGAAAAGAAAAGAAGGAAGACCGGCCGGGCGCAGTAGCTTATACCTGTAATCCCAACACTTTGGGAGGCCAAGGTAGGTGGATCATGAGGTCAGGAGATCGAGACCATCCTGGCTAACAGAGTGAAACCCCGTCTCTGCTAAACATACAAAAATTAGCCGGGCGTGGTGGCGGCACCTGTAGTCCCAGCTACTTGGGAGGCTGAGGCAAGAGAATGGCGTGAACCTGGGAGGCAGAGCTTGCAGTGAGCCCAGATTGCGCCACTGCACTCCAGCCTGGGAGCAGAGCAAGACTGTCTCAAAAACAACAACAACAACAACAAAAAGAATGTGAAAATATTACCATAAAAAGACTATCAGGTGCAGGGGATCAGGAAGAACAAAAATCAAGCATATATATATATATATATGCTATGCTTTTAATTTTCAGGTAAATTTATTGGTGGTTTCTTGTCTTGATGAAACAGTCATCCAATTAGATATACAATATTCAGTTTTCAGATGCTCTGGGACAAAAAGACTAAATGCTGCATGAAAACCTTGCCTTGATAAACCAAAAGTTTCTGATATTCCATGCAGGGGAAAACAAGCAAACAAAAAGGCTCTTAATTAAAGAGGTTACTACTGCATGTTGTGGCCAAGGGGAAGTGAAAGGCAAGAACAGATCCTTGTCCTGCATTCTGAAAAAACTTGGAGACCAGGAGCCAGAATGTCCACACCAATGACATTCCCCTCACTGAAAGACAATTTCAAACTTCAGAATAAGCAAAAACATCCACAGCCCCCTTCTATGTGTTGACACCTCCAAGTACATTTAATACGCTTTCATTTAAAAAGTTTATTTGTTCAGTTCATTTATGAATGTAATGTCACTACTTTTCCCCCTAGTTTTTGACTTCTATCAGGTATATGAGCTCTGTTTAGAACAGACAGGGCCCCAGAGCACTAACCTTCAGACAGGATCACTTCAGATGCAGAATGCAGGCAATGACATTTTATAACAGGGGTGCATTCCTTAGGATCTGTACAACTCAAACGCTCATAATGGAACGCTAGTTCCAGTGAGACGGCAGGTTTCTGCAGTCAACACGTGTGGTGCTGTCATGCTGCCAGGCCCAGTAAGGTCTGCAAAGCCCTTACACCATTAGCTTAGAAGTGTTCTAATGCTTGACCAATTTTTTCTTCCATTTCAAGATGTATTTGTGTTATTTACAACATTTTTCACATAAAGGGAATTTTATTAATAGTTCTGGATGTTGTATTACATCTTACTTAATTTTATTTTATTTTTTTTTTTGGAGACAGAGTCTTGTTCTGTCTCCCAGGCTGGAGTGCAGTGGCATAATCTGAGCTCACTGCAACCTCCGCCTCCCAGATTTAAGAGATTCTCGTGTTTCAGCATCCCAAGTAGCTGGGACTACAGACATCCACTACCACGCCTGGCTAATTTTTGTATTTTTAGTAGAGATGGAGTTTCACCATGTTGGTCAGGCTGGTTGTGAACTCCTGGCCTCAAGTGATTTGCCCGCCTTGGCCTCCTGGGATTATAGGTGTGAGATACCATACCTGTCCATATCTAATTTTTAAGAAAACGAAATCACTGCTATCTACAATTAATACAATCAACCATTTTAATAAGAAAGCAGTAATAACATGTTAAAGTGCTAACCTAATAACCTAAAAACTCGTTCACAACCCATAAACCAGAAGAATGAATTTCTTACGGCTACCTCTTGGCTCCTGTGCACACCATTTTCCCAGAACTGAAAATCAGTGCTGTGGTTCGTGGCTCTCTTATCCTCATGATGACTGCAGCAAACCGCTAAAACAGAGAGAATCATTAGTGAGGTTGTGCCAAACTGCTCAATTTTGTTAGGAGAACTACACATTGACAAAAAAATCACAACTGGTAGGAAGGACATAGTACATCTAGTTATCAAAATATTTGTCCTGTATTTCTGCATATCTGTAAAGGATTTGCATACACCTCATGTAACAAATATTCCTTTGCATAAGGAGCAGAAAATCATCAATTGTGACAAAGTTATACCAAGATCTGTATGTTCTTTCACATGAGCATTCCACCAAGAGAAATGTTTGCAAAATTTGGTTATGTTCTCAATAAATACCAGTGCCTCTGTTTCTACTTTATATTTGCTGCTTATCATGACTGTAGCTTCTCTAATGATAAATTTTGTTTTATTAATATGAATTTTGAGGCAAATAAACCAACAAACGTTTTCTACCTTAATGGAATTAATAAATCAGATTACAAGCATATCAATATGTAAAGAAGTAAAATCCTGCTTCCAATTGGCCTTTAGAAACAATATTAATGTATTAAACACATATAAATGCAAATTAGGAAAAAAA
Organism: Rhinopithecus roxellana; assembly: GCF_007565055.1. Lineage (NCBI taxonomy): Eukaryota > Metazoa > Chordata > Mammalia > Primates > Cercopithecidae > Rhinopithecus > Rhinopithecus roxellana. The sequence continues at coordinate 147,720,400 of NC_044552.1, forward strand.
CACAGTTTTAACTTTTATTTTCTGCTTTTTATGCTTGAAACACATTAATTCTTTCAGAAAATTTTCTTGCTAACATGGTAAGTCATGGGGAAAATATTTCAACTGTGGGTTGAATTAATGGCCTCAGTTATTAGGTACATGATCAAAACAAGTAATTACTTTGAAACAACTTAAATATTTGAATACATTATATTTAATTATACAATAAAAACCTATATATTTCTAATTGAGATGACTCTGACAAACTAGATTGCTTTAACAATTTTTTTTTTTATTTTATTAATTGTTTTTTTTTTTGGAGACAAGAGTCTCACTTTGTTGCCCAGACTGGAGTCCAGTGGTGCAATCATGGCTCACTGCAGCCTCGAATTCCTGAGTTCAAGAGATCCTCCTGTCTTGCCCTCCCAAGCAGCTGGGATTATAGGTGTGTGCCACCAACCCCAGATAATTTTTTAAATTTTCTGATGAAATGAGGTCTTGCTATGTTGCCCAGGCTTGTCTTGAACTCTTGGCCTCAAGCAATCCTCCCACCTTGGCCTCCCAAAGTGCTGGGATTACAGGTCTGAGTCACCATGCCTGGCTTTTAACAATTTTAGTTTAAAAACTGCTCTATGTCTTCCCTGTGATTTTATCAACATCTAAAAAAGCTAGCAGTATATAGTAGTTTATCTAAGTCCCAGGAAAAGCCTAGCTATTTTGCATTTCCAGAATTTCCTCTACTATTTCTATTGGTTAAGTATCACTTCACTTAAGATCATAAAGTAATAAAATTATGTATTCAACTAAATATAATAGATGAAAGATTAATTCTTAAAATGCTACATGTCATACAGACTCATTCTGAGTGGTTAAAAGGAGATTTTCAGACCCCTAGCTTAGCTATCTTTCAGATCTTAGGCGTCATGTTTCAGGGGTTTTAAAATGCACCCTAAATCCATTACTAACACTTCTCTCAACCCAGCTAATGTTTATCCAAATTACTTTGCCTACTATAGCTGGCAAACATCATCCCTATACATACACAAAATTCTTCACATGATCCCAATACAATATATATGTAACTTAGCTTGTTTTATAGACTGCTGTATTCCCAGGGATTCTTATATCACACTCAATAAAAGATACAAAACAATGCACATTTTACTTTAGATCTTCATTTTGTTGGTGTCAAGGAATAAGCATAACACAAACTCTTTGATATACAGATTTTTTTTTTTTAAATGGAGTCTTGCTCTCTTTCCAGGCTGGAATGCAATAGCGCGATCTCCGCTCGCAACCTCTGCCTCCCAGGTTCAAGTGATTCTCCTGCCTCAACCTCCCAAGTAGTTGGGATTACAGGCACAAGCCACCACTCCCGGCAAATTTTTGTCTTTTTAGTAGAGACAGGGTTTCACTATGTTGGCCAGGATGGTCTTGAACTCCTGACCTCAGGTGATCCGCCCACCTCGGCCTCCCAAAGTGCTGGGATTACAGGTGTGAGCCACCAAGCCCGGCTGATTTTTCTTTTTTTTTTTTTTAAAGAGACAGGGTCTTGCCATGTTGCCTGGGCTGGTCTTGAAGTCCTAGGCTCAAGCAGTTCTCCCTCCTCAGGCTCTCAAAGTGCTGCGATTACAGGCATTAGCCATCCTGCCTAGACTGATCTACAGACATTTGTGACATAGCGTGAAATACATTAAAATATAGAGACATGACAGAGAAGACAAAAAAGAAAAAAAAAAGAAATACATTAAAATAGATCTAACCTTGGGATTATATTCGGCATTTCGGGCACGAAGTGCAATGGTCTTTAGGTCAAGTTTACAACCAAGATTCACTGTGGATACAATATTTCTGTAAGAAATTTAAAAAGAAAACATGACTATTTAAATTACTTAATCTTCACTGGATGAGGTGTTAGAAATTATGCAGACATCTGATTATTTCAACCAGGCTTTAATTTTTTAAAATTGCTCACATTTATTGTTTAACAAGTATCATGCACATGTTGGCATTTTATATAGATTATTCCATTTAACACTTATACTGCACTGTGGTAGAAGCTACCAGTATTCCCACATTCGGATAAATAAGCTGAGGCTTAAAGGTAGTGCAACTTCCTCAGGATGCACATGGCTCCCAAGTGGAAGAGCCAGGATTTGAGTCTGTCTCCAGAGCCATGCCCTTAGCCTTCTCACAGACAAACTCATTTCTCACCTGTGAGCTCTGAAAAGCCACCACCACCCTACTCCTAAGTCACTTCTTTTTTTTTTTTTTTTTTTTTGATACGGAGTCTCGCTCTGTCGCCCAGGCTGGAGTGCAGTGGTGCAATCTCGGCTCACTGCAAGCTCCACCTCCCGGGTTCATACCATTCTCCTGCCTCAGCCTCCCGAGTAGCTGGGACCACAGGCGTGTGCCACCATGCCTGGCTAATTTTTTGTATTTTCAGTACAGACGGGGTTTCACCGTGTTAGCCAGGCTAGTCTCGATCTCCTGACCTCATGATCTGCCCACCTCGGCCTCCCAAAGTGCTGGGATTACAGGTGTGAGCCACCGCGCCTGGCAAACCTAAGTCACTATTTATTATGAAAATGAGTTCTCTCAAAGTAAGTATCTTTTGAAAAACAACAGCTAAGTGTCTTTAGCCAAAAAAAAAAAAAAAAAAAAAAAAAGCAAAACCCTGCTTTCTCTTCTAATTATCTTTATCTCTCAGTAAATAAGGATAAACAGAGCCATCTGGGTCCACTGACCCTTTACATTTCTCAGTGTTCTTAAATCACTTAATGAATAACTTATACAAGGATAAAGATATACTAAAAAGCAACTCTATTAGAAATTTTAATAAAAATGTGAACAACAAACCTACATTTTCATTATACATTTTTCTGCTTATGAAAGTATATCTACTTGGCCAGGCACAGTGGCTCACGCCTGTAATCCCAGCACTTTGGGAGGCCAAGGCAGGCGGATCATGAGGTCAGGAGATCAAGACCATCCTGGCTAACATGGTGAAACCCCGTCTCTACTAAAAATACAAAAAAATTAGCTGGGCGTGGTAGCAGGCGCCTGTAGTCCCAGCTACTCGGGAGGCTGAGGCAGGAGAATGGCGTGAACCCAGGAAGTGAAGCCTGCAGTGAGCCGAGATCACGCCACTGCACTCCAACCTGGGTGACAGAGCGAGACTCCGTCTTAAAGAAAGAAAGAAAGAAAGAAAGAAAGAAAGAAAGAAAGAAAGTACATATACTTGAAATGGGCAATGTCCTTTGAATGCAATTAACTGAGCAACAACTGTCTTGCACGGACCTGGAAATCACCATCCCAAGAATATGGAGTCCAGATTTCAAACACATAGGTTCAAATACAATAGGTTATAGCTCACTGTTGCTTCTGGTTCTTTTTCTCATACTGTCAAAACGCAATACTTTTGAAAACTTGATGGCTCCTAATTTTGTTCAAAAGAGAATGGCAGTCTATGATAGACAACCGTAAAGCCAATTAGGTTGATCCACACAATGTTTTCATTTCCATATCATCTCTTTCCTTCCAATCATCGTTGTATACACACCTGCCTTTAGCATTTGTCCACTGATGAATTATATCAAGGAGATTTTAGTACATCTATCACAACTTTCGTCACATAATTGTTAAATGTATTCTTATATGTTTTCATTAATTAAATATTTGCCTTAATCCCTCTTAAGCCTACAAGACTGAGAGGGCACTGAATTACGACACAGGAGGGTTCTTAGTAGAGAGCAGCAGTTTAGGAACGTGGATGACTTGATGCTCTGGGGAGTATCAGAACAAAGGCACGGCAAGAAACAAACACCTGACTGTACTGTTTTACTTTACTATTTAAACCAGAAATGCAAACTTAAATTTTCCTGGGAGTCCGACAAGCATGCTGGACACATGGGAGGGTACAGACAAGGGTGAGCTAAAAAGGGCTGTCTCTAAAATCACTAAAATTACTTTGTTTTTAAAATTGTGTGTGGGGTCAAACAAAATTGTGGAGGCAAGATTTAGGTCTTTGGGTAAAAGTCAGCATCCACGATTACACACCACTAAGTTCCAAAAATGATCAGAGATAGCTTATAAACAACAACCATATATGTAACAAGTTGAATAAATGCAAATAGGAAATACTAGATCTAAAGGGAGTATGAAGGAGGAAGGTATCTGTACAAGAAAACTGAGGAGATGCAGAGACTGCAAGTAAACTTTTAATTTGGTCATAAGCTTTCTAAAATGAAAAGCTGCGCGCTTCTTATTGACTGGGATTATTTGGAAATATTTGCTGTTTTTTCAGGAAGATGAAATTATTTCCTATCCCTACTACCCTGTTACATATAGAACCCACTTCACTTAGGTAGAAAAATCCATTTAGGACAAGAACAGTCATCCTCATTTTGTGGGAAGGACACAGACCTTCAAAGATTCATATGCAGCCCCCACAGTAAAAATAAAAACAAGAACTGCCAGAAATTATACTTATACTGTGACTAAAGACCTAAAATAGCATAAGGGGAAGAGACTACATAACGTTGTGATTTGGTGATATCAGATACAGGGAAATGTCTATAATATAATAATAATGATAGTGAAAGTCAGATTACATTTTATTGGCTCAGGTATATAAACACAAATGACCACATTTCTAAGCCTGTTAAGAACCTTTTATTGAGGGCACTGACTAAGATGGCTTTGCTTCCCTTTCCCAAGTGTGAGATAAAGCAAATTTTGATACACAATTGCTGTTAGTGCCATTCCCTCCCTTAATAAAAGGATCCACCAGAAAACAGAGCAGGAACACAACTCAAAGGGACTCCTAAGTGGGAGGAAACATAAAACACCAAGTACTCACTGCAGCTGCGGTACAATCCCAGAACTCTCCGAAGCCGGAGTGGCAGGAGTGATGGGGGTCATGGGGGTCATGGGGGAGGGATACAGTGGAGTGGTGCCCGGCAAGGGTGCAGTTGTGAGAGTCTGTGAGTGGAAGAGCTGTGGTGCCTGGCCTGAGGTTCCCTGTGTTGTCTGCTGGGATGCTGACTGCTGAACGGCTGTAGCAGCCACTGCCTGTTGCTGCTGCTGCTGCTGCTGCTGCTGCTGTTGCTGCTGCTGCTGCTGTTGCTGTTGTTGCTGCTGCTGCTGCTGCTGTTGTTGCTGCTGCTGCCTTTGTTGCTCTTCCAAAATAGACAGACTATTGGTGTTCTGAATAGGCTGTGGGGTCAGTCCAGTGCCATAAGGCATCATTGGACTAAAGATAGGGATTCCGGGAGTCATGGCACCCTGTGGAAAGCAAGGAGAAAAACAGGTTAGGCTGGCTGCTGCTGAGTGTTTGTGGAAGTTTCTTGGTGGAACAGCAGGTGAGATGTGCAAAGACAGATGCCTTCTGAGAAAAATGGGGTTATTAAACTTTAATTACGGAAGAACCAGCTATTCTTATACACATTGCTTTCTTCTTTAATACCACACAGTGGATAAACATGAAGAAAAAAAAATGGATAAACTGAACTTTGGAAAAATTAAAAACCTCTGTTCTTTGAAAGACATCACTAAGAAAATTAAAAGGCAGGCCACAGACTGGGAAAAAAATACCTATAATACATACATCTGAGAAAGGACTGGTAAACAGAATAATAAAGAGCTCTGACAACTCCGTAAAAGAAGATCCACAAATAAAATAATGAAAAAGGGCAAAAGATGTGAAGGGCATATTACAAATGAAGATACAGGCATACCTCGGAGATACTATGGGTTAGGTTCCAGACCATCTCAATGAAGCAAGCAGCATGAATTTTTTGGTTTCCCAGTGTCTACAAAAGTTATGTTTACACTATAGTCTATTAAGTGTGCAATAGCATTATGTCTAATAATATGTATATACCTTAATTTAAAAATGCTTTATTGCTAAAAATACTAACAATCCTGTGAGCCTGCAGCAAGTCATAATCTTTTTGCTGATAGAGGGTCTTGCCTCGATGCTGACAGCTGCTGACTGATCAGGGTGGTAGCTGTGGCAATTTCTTAAAATAAGACTGATGAAGTTTGCTACAAGGACTGACTCTTCCTTTCACTGAGGATGTCTCTGTAGCATACGATGCTGTTTGACAGCGTTTTACCCACACTAGAACGTAGTTCAAAACTGGAGTCAATCCTCTCAAACGCTGCTGCTGCTTTATCAACTACATTTATGGAATATTCTACAGTCATTAGTTCTTCACCAGGAGTCAATTCCATCTCAAGAAACAACTTTCTTTGCTCATCCACAAGAAGCAACTCCTCATCTGTTCAGGTTTTATCAAAAAATTGCAGCAATTCAGTCACATCTTCAGGATTCACTTCTAATTCTAGTTCACTTGCTATTTCCACTACCACCTGCAGTAACTTCTACCACTGAAGTCTAGAACCTCTCAAAGTCATCCACGAGGGTTGGAATCAACTTCTTCCAAATTCTTATTCATGTTGATATTTTAACCTCCTCCCATGAATCACAAACGTTCCTAATGGCATCTAGAATGATGAATCTTTTCCAGAAGGTTTTCAATTCACCTTGCCCAGATCCATCAGAGGAATCACTGTCTACGGCAGCTACAGCATATGTCCCTCCCTGCTTCCTTTCTTTGAGACGGGGTCTCCATTGTAGCTTTTAACTTCTGGACTCAAGTGATCCTCCCGCCTCAGCCTCCCACGTAGCTGGGACTACAGGCACATGACCCCACGGCCAGCTGATTTTTAATTTTTTTTTTTTTTTTTTTGTAGCAACAGGGACTTGTTTTGTTATCCAGGTTGGTCTCGAACTCCTGCCTTTGAGTGATCCTTCAACCTTGGCCTCCCAAAGTACTGAGATTACAAGCATGAGCAACCATGCCCTGCTCTATTTCTTAAATAGTAAGAATTGAAAGTTGAAATTACTCCTTGATCCATGGGCTGAAGAATGGATATATTATTCAAGCAGGCATGAAAACAATATTAATCTCCTTGTTCTTCTCCATCAGAGCTTGTGGACAACTGTCAGTGAGTAATATTTTGAAATCAATCTTTTTTTCTGAGCAGTAGATCTCAAGGAGCTTAAAATATTCAGTAAACCATGCTGTAAACAGATGTGGTCTCATCAGGTTTTGTTGTTCTGTGTGCTGAGAACAGGCAGAGTAGATTTAGCGTAATTCTTAAGGGCCCTATGATTTTAGAACAGTAAATGAGCATTGGCTTTAACTTAAAGTCACCAGCTATATTGGCCCCTAACTACAGTCAGCCAATCCTCTGAAGCTTTGAAGCTAGGCATTGACTTCTCCTCTCTAGCTATAAAAGTCCTAGATAGCATCTTCTTCCAGTAGAAGGCTGTTTCATCTACATTAAAAATCTGTTATTTAGTATAGTCGCCTTCATCAATAATCTCGGCTAGATCTTCCAGATAACTTGCTGCTTCATGTTGTATTCTTACGTTGTGGAGAAGGCTTCTCTCCTTAAAGCTCATGAATAAACCTCTGCTAGTTTCAAAATTTTCTTCTACAGCTTCCTCTCCTCTCTCAGCCTTTACAGAACTGAAGAGAGTCAAGGCCTTGCTCTGGATTACACTTTGGCTTAAGGGGATGTTGTGGGTAGCATGATCTTCTATCCAGACCAGGCAAACTTTCTCCATATAAGCAATAAGGCTGTTTTGCTTTCTTATCATTTGTGGGTTTACTGGAGTAGCACTTCTAATTTCCTCTAAGAACTTTTCCCTTGCATTCACAACTTGGCTAACTATTTGGTGCAAGAGGCCTAGCTTTTAGCCTGTCTCAGCTTTCAACATGCTTTCTTCACTAAGCATAATCATTTCTAGCTTTTGGTTTAAAATGAGAGATGTGCAGCTCTTCCCTTCATCTGAACACTTAATTAAAGATCGCTGTAAGGTTATTCATTAGCCTAATTTCCATATTGTTGTGTCTCAAGGAATAGGGAAGACCAAGGAGAGGGAGAGAGATGGGGGAATGGCTGGTCAGATTGTAGACATTTATCAATTAAGTTCCTATATTATACGGGTGCAGTTTATGGCATTCAATAATCATTACAATAGTAACATCAAAGATCACTGATCACAGTAACAGATAACAATGAAAAGGTTTGACTGGGCTCAGTAGCTCATGCCTGTAATCCCAACCCTTTGGGAGGCCAAGGCGGATGGATCACTTGTAGCCAGTAGTTTGAGAACAGCCTAGCCAACATGGTGAAACTCCTTCTCCACTAAAAATACAAAATTTAGCTGGATTTGGTGGCACATGCCTATAATCCCAGCTACTCAGGAGGCTAAGGCAGGAGAATCGCTTGAACAGGGGAGATGGAGGTTGCAGTGAGCCGAGGGTGCACCACTGCAATCCAGCCTGGGCAACAGAGTGACTGCAAAAAAACAAAACAAAAAAAAAAAGAAAAGAAAAAGTTTGGTAACAATAACAGATAATAATAAAAAGTTTGAAATCCTGCAAAAATCACCAAAATCTAACCCCAAGTACACACTGTTGGAAAAATAACACCAACAGACTCACTGGGTACAGGTTTATCACAACCTTCAATTTGTCAAACATGCAGTAAAGTCAACTGCAGTAAAGTGAAGTGGGCCTGTGTATGAGTGGCTGACAAGCACTTGCCAAGGTGCTCAGAAACATTAGTAATCAGGCAAATAAAAATCAAAACCACAGTAAAATACGAAGCAATCACTAGAGTAAAAGTAAAAAGACTGACAGCACAAAGTGTTGGTGAGGATGTGGGGCAACTTAAATCTCTTATGCTGCGAAACAATACAGCCACTTCAGAAAACAGTTTGGCAGTTTCTTATAAAGTTATACATACACTGATACAGGACCTAGCAATCCTACTCCTAAGTATTTACCTATGAGAAGTAAAAACAGTACATTCAAAGTTTACACAAACGTTTATAGTGCTTTTATCCATAATAGCTCCAAACTGGAAAGACCCCGAATGTGAGCAACTAGAGAATGGATGAACTGTGGAACATCCAAACAATGGAGTGATACTTAGCTATACAATGGATTAACTACTGATATACAAACAGTATACCGGGCTAAGAAGTCAGACATACACAAAAAAGCATACGCTATATGATTCCATCTATATGAAATTCTGGAATAGACAAAACTAATCTTCAGCATTGAAAAGCAGATTCAGTACTTACCTGGGGCCAACAGAGTGACTATAAAGGGGAAGAAGGGACTTTTTAAGATAATTGAAATGTTCTGTAACGTATACACGTATATATAATTATCAAAACAGACACTTAAAATGTGTTTTTTGTATGTAAATTATATTTCAACAGAAGTTATTCGTTTTTTGTTTTTGTTTTTTTTTTTTTTTTGAGACAGAGTCTAGTCTTGCTCTGTCCCCCAGGCTGGAGTGCACTGGCATGATCTCTGCTCACTGCAACCTCCACCTCCCGGGTTCAAGCAATTCTCCCTGCCTCAGTCTCCCAAGTAGTTGGGATTACAGGCACCCACCACCATGCCTGGTTAATTTTTGTATATTTAGTACAGATGGTTTCGCCATGTTGGCCAGGCTGGTCTCGAACTCCTGACCTCAGGTGATCCACCCACCTTGGCCTCCCAAAGTGCTGGGATTATAGGCGTGAGCCACCGCACCCAGCCTGAAACATTTTTAACGTAGATGGGTGGTTGAGAGCTTGAAATGTAAGAGGGGAAAAATAAAACTAGAAAATAATTTGGTGAGGGTGATTTTCAAAATCAAAGACCCTATATAATCATTTGGAACATTCTCATAAGTGTTTATCAAAAGATTAGGTGTTTATAGATATGTAACATCCAAACAGACTCCCCAAATAAACACTATTGTGCCCATTCAAAACCTAATAGAACATCTCAACAAAATCAAGTTTAAAAAAATATATTAAATCATTTTCAAAAACAGATCATTAAATGCTCTTCCTTGCCTTTTGATACCATCTCTTGCAGTTCAGATTTCCGCCCTCCCTTTTTTCTCCCTCCTAATGTATTACCTGAGGGGAGGCCAAGCCCTGAGCGTAAGGTGGCAGGCTATTGTTCTGATCCATGATGTTCACTTTCTTCTTGGCAAACCAGAAACCCTTGGGCTGGAACTCGTCTCACCATTCAGTTTTTTCCTAGAGCATCTCCAGCACACTCTTCTCAGCAACTTCCTCAATTCCTTGGGTTATCTTGACACCAAGAAACAGTGATGCTGCTTTGGAAAAAAGTCTGAAGTTTAATTTAAGGATCCAAGTAACCTATACAGTCCTATAAGCCAGTTCCATGACTATACAAAACACAAACATGAAAACCAATGAAGCTATTTTGGAATACATTTGTTTTTACCTTATAATCCCAAAGTCTTATTCCTTCCAGGTTTCCGGCGATTGCATGTAAAATCGCCAACAAAACAAAAATCATTTTGTTACACGTTTAAACACTCAGATAATGCTCAAAATCAAGCTGTCATAACCAGCATTAAAAACTTTTGAGGAAAAACACCTACAGAAAACTAATTCCTAAGCAAACTGTAATATCAGAGCAGAATATTTATTAAGTACTGTATACAAAGCACTGTTAGGCAAAGTTCAGATCTTTAAATATCCCAATTTTACATCCTCTACAATGTCTTGGGCAAAAAATTAAGTAAATATTAAATTCAATCCAATATACTTCAGAGTGATCATTTATCAAGCTCCTACTGTAATGAAACTGTAAAAAAAAAAAAAAAAAAAGCTGCACAAAGATAAAGCTCTGAATTTTTATAAACATAATAACCTTATGTCTTTAGAACACATTAATGCAAACTGTGCCTGTTATCTGACTATTCTTAAATCATCATCGCTTTACTCACTATACATCTGAAATGAGTTTATAATAACATATTCTCACATAGAACTTAGAGGTCTCAAAGTTACAAATTATATGTCCAAAGACCCTTCAGGCACATGCACTTCAAGCATGTGCTGGTACAAAGTAGACACTCAGATATTTGCTGAATATATGAAAGACTCTGACGATCACTTTGAAAGAGCAAAGGCCCCCAAAAACTATCTATCCTATACACTCATCACTGAAAAACAGACCAAAAAAGAAAGCAAGCTGTGCTTCTGGAAATAAATATATCAAAGACATTTTTTAAATTATACTTTTTTTGGACAGTTATCCTATAATAACAAAAGTGCTGCAGATGAGGATATAAAGATAGGAAGATGTAGTCCCTGGCACCAAAGTGTTCAATATGAAGGGTATGCAAATAATTACTGTAAAACATAGTATTATAATAGCAGGTATGACCTAAGCTAAGTTCTTGAAAGCAGAAACCAGCCTACATGTCTTTGTGATCTCTGCATCTAGCACTATGCCTGGAATACAGTATGTGATCATGAATGAGCCCATATACACCCCTGGAAGAGAAGACAATAAAGACTAACAGCCAATTACTATGAAGAGAGGGCAGTGTTTTCACAAAGCAGGGACCATCTAACTTGGGTCTCACAAGGTGAGTAGGAATTTACACATCAGGGCTTCAGACAAAAGAGAAATCAAGCAGAAAGAGGTAACAGATTGAAAAAACATGCAGAATGCAGGCGACAAGCTTAGTATGACTGTATAGAAGGTCACTGCAGATGAGACAGCACATATTGGTGGGCTCATACTATCAGGAGTGTTAAATGTTACTGCATAGGCAATAATAACAGTCATGGAATTTTGGAAGTGCAGTATGAATAGATCTAATTTGGCAAGACTAGATGAATTTGAGAGGAGTAAAACTGAAGGCTGCAAGTTCCGCTTTAGGAATCTAAGGGTGAGGCAAGAGATAATGACGGCAGGATTTAAACCCATTGTAAGTATGACTAGAGATTTATTTATCCAGGACCTTCGGTGGCGTCAGGCCACTTTTCGCAAGTAAGTCTACAGAAGAAACCGTACGGTGATTACTGCACTCATTTATCTCAGAAAAGAGTTGTCTGCTGGGTATCTTCAGATCTTGGAAATTGAAACATCAAATCCGATATTTTTTGGAGGCAATCAAATTAATTCTGCATAGCCTTCTAGTGTCTGTATAACTAAATGAAGCACAGTCTTTCCACAGAAAAGCCTACCTAGAGATTTGGAAAACCTTGATGGCCTGAACCGAGAGATGGGAGGCCCCGTAAATAAATGGTGTGTATTATATCTTAAGCGCTACCGTGCCCGCTGTCTCAGGCTTCTGACAAAATACTTAAGTCTCAATGTTGGTAGCAAAACAGGCGGGCACAGACTAGGGTGAATCTGCCTTCTAACAAAGAGAAGACGCGGATGGCAGGACAGGGTCTTCGACCGCCGCCGCCCAGTCAGTAGTACCCTGCGCCCCACAATCGTACGATGGGAAGCAGCTTGCGGAACACAGCAGAGTAGGGCACCGGGCGGGAGCCGCGGCCGAGCGGCCGTTACAGGCCGGAACGGCCGCAGCACGAGAGGGAGGAACGTCCCCCGCGGGGCCTGCACGCGCGCCAGTTCCTCGTCTCTTCCCCACCATTGCCTCCAGGCCTCAATGCAGTGGTCGCCTCCGCCCGAACCCTCAGAAAAGAGTACAAGGTGTTACCTGGGTCGCTGCAAAGATCACCATGGGCCAGAGGAAACGAAGTTTCACAGCCGGCGGCCCAGGCGCCCGCCACAGCGAACCTGCCTGACTTCACTGGACTTCTGGCGCGCGTTGATAATGTCACTTCCGCCAGCTCTGCCCTCGGCTTCAGCGAGTTGCTCCCACTAGGGCCGAGGCCCTGCGTAGTGTGGGCATAGGTCACTTCCTGTGTTTCCATAGGCGCGGAGCTTAAGGTAAGGAGGGGCGAAGCTCTTGAGGAGTTCCGGGGCGGAGCCGCTGTGCCACAGCCGTCTCTAATTGGCCCTTGCTAGATGTAGGAAAGATCGATTTTTAAATGGTGTATGTGTGTGTGTTTTGTTGTGGTGGTGGTGGTGGTTTAAAGCAACTAGCGGCGTTACCTTTGGCAAGTTACCTGACCTCTCCCCCGCAGTTTCTTCTGTAAAATTGAATAATGATAATAGTGCTTACCGTTGGGCTGTCGGGAGACTGACAGAGATTGACAGTACTTGGCACTAAGTAAGTGCGTGCTCCTTACCTGTGCAAGAACGCTAGCTGATCTTCAAGGGTGTAGAATGACAAGGAACACTAAGCAAAACAAACGGCTTGTGTTTACACAGGCATTTATATTCAGTTCTGCCACTCCCATTTCATGCACTGTGGTCACAAGGCTCTATCCGCAGTTGTTTCTTAGTGGGACTAGAACTTAGTGGGAACTGATTTTCCCTTCTGTAGTTCATTGTGGCGTAACCACATGTTATGCTGCTTGTTTTCTTTGTACTTTTTATTATCAGTGAGGTTGTGAGCTCTTTAAGGATAGGAAATGTTATATACATTTTTTATTAGCCAGGACAACACGCTCACCGTTATTCGAGTTGGCGTTGCGCCATAGTTCTGCCAATTTTTTTGCATGGTCAGACTTAAATTTTCGTCCATTGGGGTGAATTCCAATGTTTTCTTTGAGGGGGGGGTGGGAAACCTTTACTTTTGTGTCAGCTTTTTTGGAATGGGCGAGACCCAACTACCAAAGGGACAAGCCGCCCTGCAGCCCTCCAGGAGCAACGACTAGCGCAAGATAGAGAGGCCGGAAGCGAACTTCAGGAGAAGCCGGAAGTGGCGTAACGTCCGGTCACGGCAGCCATCTCGCCGTGAGACAGCAGGTGTCGGAGCAGCAGGCGCAGCCGTGCGATGTTGTCTTCCATAGCCATGTATTCGGCTCCTGGCAGAGACTTGGGGATGGAGCCGCACAGAGCCGCGGGCCCTTTGCAGCTGCGATTTTCACCCTACGCTTTCAACGGAGGGTAAAAACCCCAGAGAGCTCCGCTTTCACTTTCGCCCCTCCCCCATTTGCTGAAGCCTGTTTAGGAGTCACCGGCGTCAAGGCGCTGCCCGGGTCCTCTGCAGGCCTCAGAACCCTGAGCTGAGTGGGTCCGCACAAGGCCGGGCTCCCTGCCGTCCTCTCATGGCCTGTGTTTCCTCCTTCAGGCTCGCTTTGCTCAGGTTTACTTGGTGATTGCGATGCAGCCTTGGTTTTTAGGGTTTCCCATCATAGCCCTGTCATGTGGGTTTTTTATGTGGACCGGAATTCCATGCTCCTTGCTGCTGTAAGACGGTAAAGTAGAAATTGAAACATAGCCTCTGCTCTGTGGAAGACCAAGCTGGACCTCATGTAGACGTTCCTTATGCCAGCAGGCGAGGGTAAAGGTTTAGCGGCTGAGACTTAAAAGGATTGTTTTTGGTCTGTGTTGTTAGATGCATAGCTACGTTGGTAACCGAAACGTCTTAATTGTAGCCGCCTGATTTCTGTTATTTCTAATTGTAGCAGTTTGATCGTTTTATTTCAAATAGAAAGTGGGATTGGTTGAGCAAACTTAGTTTCATAGATAAGTGCTTTTTTTGTTGTTTGGGGGAGTCTCACTCTGTTGCCCAGGCTGGAGTGCCGTGACCTGATCGCAGCTCACAGCAAGTTCCGCCTCCCGGGTTCACGCCATTCTGCCTCAGCCTTCCAAGTAGCTGGGACTACAGGCACCCGCCACCACGCCCGGCTAATTTTTTGTGTTTTTAGTAAGGACAGGATTTCACCGTATTAGCCAGGATGGTCTCGATCTCCTGACCTCGTGATCCGCCCGCCTCAGCCTCCCAAAGTGCTGGGATTACAGGCATGAGCCACCGCGCCCGGGTTTTTTTTTTTCTTTTTTCTTTTTTTTTTAACGTTTAGCTTAAGTTCAGGAAAACAAAATACTCAGAAGATGGACCTTTTAATATGTGTGATCTTGTATGTTATGTTCAAGTTTTGGTTTTTATTTCAGTTACCAACTTTATCTTGAGTAATATAATTTTCCGTGGTGGCACGCCAGAGATACAGGGTTATAGAAAGATGCTCTGTTTAAGACTCTTGACAGGGAAGAGCTGTAAATTGAAGCAGTGGTTATAGTTACTAATCAAGGCTTGTACATATACACACTCAATTTGAACGAACCGATGGTTCTTAAAGAAAACAAAGTATTGGCTGGGCACTGTGGCTCGCACCTGTAATCCCAGGACTTTGGGAAGCTAAAGTAGGAGGATCATCGCTTGAGGCCAGGAGTTCAAGACCAGCCTGCACAACATAGCAAGACCCCATCTTTACAAAAATAAATTTTAAAAACAAAGCAAAAATGTTAATTGGTTCCTCATAAATTTGAAATATTAATGCATATTTTTGGAGTGTGTTAGAAAGATAACGTAAGTCAGATTTTAGCCTTGGTTCTGCCACTAAAGGACAGTCAGGTCTTTGGGTACTTCTGAACTTCTTGAACCTAAATTTTCTTCCTTAGTAGCTTCATAGTTTTTGGTGAGAATCGAGAGAGATGCATTTTGTAAATTGCAAGCCGTCATCTTATTTAATCAGCATGAAAAGTGAATGTTCGATGATGTTAGCATCCTAGGGTTATGTTAGACATTAAACTGTCAGGGTCAGAGTGCTGGTGTGAAGTTGAGCTAGGACTTAGCTATATCACCACTGAGTTTATTGATGGTTTTCCATTATACTCCTTAACACTTCCTGTGATGACTAATTAAGTTGTACATTGTAGGGAGGGTTATTAGACCCATTTCATAACGCTATTCTCTATAAATAAGAATTTTCAGTGTTCAGTATGCCCTACTCGTTACTCACTTTTTAATCCCTAGTAATCAGTTTAACCCATTACTGCCCTAAAAATTACTTAGAACTTTCTGATTACTTTTTTCTCAGTCATTGTTCTTTTTCTTTAGTGTTTACTGCAGCTGGCTTTCAGGCAGCCTTTGCTTCCACAAAATGAGGCCTCATTCTCTTTTTCTACTCTGTCTTTAAATGTAGTTAAACAAGTCATTAGCCTCCTTATCACTCAGCACTATTTGATGTCTCATTGCTGGCAGGATTACTCCCAAATCTGGTTTTCCATTTCTGCCTCTCTGAGTCCCTCAATTCTGGCTTCTTCAGTAAAACATTTCTAACTGGTTTTTCGGCTCTCACAATATCTCAAGACAGCTAACAAAACAAAAAGCAAGCTAATTATTCCCCTCAATCTCCTCTTCTCCTTTTTTATTATTATTTTTTGAGACAGAGTCTCACTCTGTCACCCAGGCCGGAGTGCAGTGGTGCGATCTTGGCTCACTGCAACCTCCACCTCCTGGGTTCAAGCATTTCTGTCTTAGCCTCCCGAGCAGCTGGGATTACAGGTGCCTGCCACCACGCCTGGCTAACTTTTGTATTTTTAGTAGAGATGGGGTTTCACCGTGTTGGCCAGGCTGGTCTGGAACTCCTGACCTCAGGCAGTTTGCCTGCCTCAGCCTCCTAAAGTTCTGGGATTACAGGTGTGAGCCACCGTGCCCGGCCTCCTCTGCTCTCCTTTAAAATACTTTTTATAATTATGCCATTATTCTGCTCATTTAAGTTCTAAATCTTGGATGTCATAATTGGTTTTCCCAGTTCCTAATACATTTACGTAGATATAAAAACTTGTCTATTTTGTGTGTTTGTGACGATTTCGGATTTACCTGTTCACCTTGTTACCTTCCTATTGCATTAGTAGTGTTATAACAGTGTTTCCGTCCCATTTCACATACTATGTTAGTGTCAGAGTAGTCTTCCTGAAACCCCACTTTGTAAATGGAACTTTTCTCTCTCTTGCATTTTTTTAAAAGACCAGGTCTCATGCTAATGCCCAGGCACCATCATAGCTCACTGCAGGGTTCAAGCAGTCCTCCCACCTCAACCTCCTGAGTAGTTACAACTACAAGTCATTCTTGCTCAGAAAACCTTCATGATTTCTTGCTAAAATTCCAAAATCTTTAGCTTAGCAGTTGGGATTTTCTACAGTAGGAACCCTGTCCATCACATAAACTTAATGTCACTACATGTGTTTATGCAAAAATGGCTGCCTGATTGAGTTGCTTGAATGTACTATTTGAATTATTACCTGTTTGCCATTGCTTGCTGTTTATATTACCTGGAATGCCATCCTTTTCTACTTGAGAGCTTTAGCACAAATCCCTCCTCAGTGAAAATAGTGGCTAAAGTTTTCTAAGTGCTTACATCTGTGAGGCCTCATGCCTTTAATTTCCACTGTTGCATTGAAGCAGTGGTTATAGTTATCAGTCAAGCCTTGTACATTAAAATATACACACCCAAATATACACACCTGTGACACAGGTACCGTTATCATCAACTTGCATTTGGAGAATTTGCCTAAGATCACATACCTAGTAAGTAGCAAGAGTGGGTCTCTGTCTCATGTAATTCCAGAGCCCAGGTGCTTAGTCATTCTCTAGTGCCATAGCAATTACAGCTAACACTTACCAGAGGACCGGTTACATGTCAGGGACTGCTGTAAGGGCTTTACATATTTGATTCTTTGAACACCCTATTGAGGTAGCAACTGAAGTGATCTCTGTTGTATTTATGATGAAATTGAGGCTTTGAGAAGTAACTACCCACAGTCTCATATCTGCTAACTGGGAAAGCCAGAATTAGAACCCAGGCAGTCTGCTTTTGGAATTCATACTGTAAATCTCTTTGATAAGCTGTCAAACTGTACAGCCACAGAGGAAGAAATTTACTGTTTGTCCGTTTATTTGTCATTGTATAAGGATTTGGGTATAAAGAAATAAGCAGTATATAGGCGGTACGTAAGGACTTGGAGATAAAGAAATGAGAAAGAAAGACAAATCCCACCTTCTCGAAACTCCTAGAGCTTGCATTGTAGTACCGCTGTCTGTAGTTGACCCTCAAGGGCGCAGACGTGGTGTTTACTTGTTCTGTATTAGTAGTACCTTGCACAAGTAAGCATTTAATGTGTTGGTGATGATAATTCATTGGCTTTTCTGTTACCTCCTGCCAAGGAGACTTTGCCCTGATTTAGGCTTATTAATAATTTGTTTTTCCAGGCAACTTGTAACCAGGGGTTCATTCTTTTCCCACTCATCTTTCCTCTTCCCCTTTGAATCCTGTTTTGTTGACATCTAGAGTATTTGATCCCAGTATGTGCTATGGAGCATTCTTCTATTTGTAGGGATAGGATTACCACCCTGGAGAATTAATGTTGTTTTCTTTTTTCCTCAGTACTGTACTGGCAATTGCTGGAGAAGATTTTGCAATTGTTGCTTCTGATACTCGACTGAGTGAAGGGTTTTCAATTCATACCCGGGATAGCCCCAAATGTTACAAATTGTAAGTAAATATTTCTAAAGACATTTCACAAGGCCTTTGTAATGATTTAATGCCGTGAGAGTTTCTACTTCTAAATGATTTGTTTCATGAGTTTTTAAGTTGCTGTTGGGAGCATTTTTATTAGAAAACCATTTTCTAAGTTAATGTTTCTAATAATTCAATGTGCAGTCTTAAAAATATTTGCTATATTCAGGGTACCAAAAGTGCTTTCGGTAACCTAAATGTGTTCACCCCAGCATTTTACCGTGAAAATTTTCAAATGTGCAACAAAAGTAAGAGAGTTTCATAATGAAAACCCATATGCCATCGCCTAGATCTTACTGTTTGTATTTTACTATAATTACTTTATCACTTTTTCCATCTATACATTTGTCTTAGTCCGTTTTATGCTGCTGTAACAGAATGCCGCACACTAGGTAACTTATAATGGACAGAAATTTATTGATTTACAGTTCTGGAGGATGGGAAGTCCAAGATTGAGGGGCTGGCATCTGGTGAGGGCGTTCCTGCTGTGTCTTAACATGGTGGAAAGCCAGAGAGAGAGAAAGAAGAGCGAGTGAACCCACTCCTGTGATAATGTCCATTCACGAGGGCTGAGCCCTCAGGACCTAAACACCTGCTCCCAACTCCCGGTACCATCACAGTGGCAATTAAATTTCAACACGAGTTTTGAAGAAAGCATTCAGACCATAGCACCATTCATCATTCAATGGTATTTTTTAAAAATCTGCCTCCCCACACTGTTTTTTTACTTGAAACATTCATTTTGGAAATATCCTAAGCCATTATATCCATAGCTCAGTTTTAATAGGTAGCTGTGTTTTTCCTAAAATGTGAAAATAAAGCCAAAACTTTAAAAAAAAAAAAAAAAAAAAGCCTGCATAAATCAGCTAAATACATACTGCAGGTTAGCAGTGGTCCGTATAACAGTTTTGGAAATACTTATAAATGGTCATGAGTTCCTGGGTTAGTTACAAAAGTCTGTTAAACTTGAATTGTAATAGGAACGAATGGGACTTAGGAGGTTTAGGTCCTTTGGACAGGCCCTCCTTGTGTTATAGGAAGTAGGTACAGAAGAAAAGATATGTTTTCGCCCCTGGTCCCAGGGATGGCCCACATCTTAACCCAAAAAGCGATGAAGTTTGTTTTCGTCTTCCCGGTTCTCTTTCTGTCCACTTGCGTCTTCTGATGCCCTCTCTCTGCTTATAGTGCTCTCGTGTTACCTTTTTTTCTCCTCGAGGATGACACTTGTACAGCTTGAAAGTAGTAAATATTAGAAATAAGATTTTAAAACAACTTTATGGATACCATCCTTGTACTGGCTTTTACTCATCTTATAAATGTTGCTTTAGTTACGTTTGCTGCTGAAGTGAGCACCTTTTTTTTTTTTTTTTTTTTTTTTGATGAAACACATCAGGTATAGAGAGAGAGAATAAGAACAATACAGCATTAACGAATGCCTGTATGTATCTCTCATCCCATGTCCTGTGGGGCCGACCTAGAGCTAGGGTTGCCTCTTCCAAACCTGTTTGAGACTGTATTCTTTGCATGAAAAATCCCATTCCTTTGATGCACCTGGATATTTGGGAAAAGCATCCTGAAGTTCTAAGATTTCTGTCTTTCCCTGTTGGTATTGCCAACCAGTCTTGTTAGTAAAGGCAGTAAAGCCGTATAGGGGATTGGAGTCTTCACCGCAGTGCAGTGAGGGTGGTGGTAGGGATAGAGCAGGTGATGTTAGTGATGACCCTAGAGGTGTCAGCTGCTCTCCTAGTAGCACAAGTATGGTTTGTGCGAGTCATTCATAAGTTTCCAAAAGGAATTATGTGACCTCTGCAAAATATTGTGTAGGCTTCTTTATAGATTCCTATCAAGATCTAGGAATTAATTTTTGAAATACATGATTGAATTTGCATGTCTAGACCAAATTTTAGTCCTTTCCATACAGATGGACGTTTGGCTTTTGTTTTGTTTTGTTTTCTTTCGGGGTGCTATTTAAATGAATGCTCACTGGTGAGTCTAGAGCATCCCTCTGCATGCTGGCATAAGTATATGACAAGACGGCTTTCTAGCAGTAGAATTGGTGAAAGTGGTGTGTATTTAAATTTTTAATGGATACCACCAAGTTGCCCATCTAACAAGTTAATCAGTTTATACTGTTTCCACAACCTCGCCAGCATTTAGTTAGGTGTTTTTAGCCATTATGATTGGTTGCAATAGTCTCTTTTTTAGATTTGGATTTCTGAGTAACATAGAGGTTCTTATGTTTATGGTGACTTAATGTCTCTTTCTTCTGCGACTTGTCTGTTCATAGAATTACCCTTCTTTTCTTTGTGTCGTTACTGCTTTTCTTATTTGTAAGAACTCTTTGTAGAATTAAAATTAGACTTTGATGGTAGATGCTACCAGTATATTTTCTTAGGGTTTTAAAAAGCTATTCATAAATTTCTCTGTAGAATTTTATGTAGTCAAATTTATGAAATTTTTCTGCGTGGCCCTTGGATTGTGTTATATTTAAATCTACCTTCACAAGGCTGGGTGCAGTGGCTCACACCTGTAGTCCCAGCACTTTGGAGGCCAAGGCTGGCGGATCACCTGAGGTCAGGAGTTCAAGACCAGCCTGACCAACATGGTGAAACCCCATCTCTACTAAAAATACAAAAATTAGCTGGGCTGGTGGTGGGCGCCTGTAATTCCAACTACTTGGGAGGCTGAGGCAGGAGAATTGCATGAATCCGGGAGGTGGAAGTTGCAGTGAGCCAAGATTGTGCCACTGCATTCCAGCCTGGGTGACAAGAGCGAAACTCCGTCTCAAAAATCAATCAATCTACCTACCTATCTTCCCCAGCCCAAGATAGTAAAAAAATTCACCCATGATTTATTTAGTCCATTCATAGTTGCATTTTTAAAGTCTTTGATCCACCTATAATTCATCTGGACTGAGGGGTGACATGCAGGAATACAGAACCCCCTCCCCAGAAGGGTGGCTGCTTGTCCCATTACCATTTAGGAAATAATGGGAATAGGGGTTTTAAATTTAAAATTGCCAAAGATATGCTTTGCTCTACTATCTAACCAGCTCAGTTGTCTGAAATGTGCTTTTTACAGAACAGACAAAACAGTCATTGGATGCAGTGGTTTTCATGGAGACTGTCTTACCCTGACAAAGATTATTGAAGCAAGACTAAAGGTAGATGCTTTTGTACATTTCTACACTATTTCAAATTAATAGCAGTTCATTAAATTCTTTCAAGCCTACAGCATGACTGTTGGTCAGAGTAGCTAGAGAGTCACTAGGTTAGTAGATGAATTACAAATATATGCTAGAAATGAAATGATATCATGAAGGCAGGGTCATTAAAGTACCATAATGTGAAACAGTAGCACATTCCGTTTGTTAGTCTTGTATCACATGAAGGGTTCTCTCCCCTTTTAGAAGTAGCCTGGGAGGAGTTCTTCTGAAGATACTCTTCCCTCAAAAACGAAGCAAATCAATTTCTATGGCAGGAGAGAGCCCAGGAAAGATTTGACACAGGAGCTTGGTTTGCATCACGATCAGCTGACAAGTTTTTCCTCTTTACAGTGCTGTGCTCTTAGTTGGCAGGATGCATGAGTAGAAATACGAAAGAATGAATAAGCCAGGAGCTTGGACGAGAGGCACAACATGCACCATTAACTTCTGTCACCTGACAGGCTTCAGTTGATAGCCAGCTGCCGGAAGTCAGGGGTGATCACATTCTGTTTTGCCTATTTGTGAATAACACTTGAAATTATTTACACTTATGAGTGGTTACTGGAGTATGTAATGTATTTATTTAACCGACAGATGCTTTTTGAATGTGTAGAAAGGATTTCACTCAGTATTTATCAATTGTTAATACTTTTTTTAGAAACATATTGAAAGCTATAGTGACTTACATTTACTGGCATATTTATATGATAATTCCTAATGTTTATTTTATAAATGGGAGTTAGAAGACAAAAGTAAACATGTCATTGTTAATAAAACAAGGAATGGTGAATTCAACATAATGCACACCCCTTCCTGAAGTTTTTCTCTCATACTTCATTAGGTGGTGAAGTAAATAAATGTTGGTGCTTGGTTTCAAAATGAAATGGAATGATTTTTTTTTTTTTTTTTGAGACAGAGTTTCGCTCTTGTTGCCCAGGCTGGAGTGCAATGGCATGTTCTTGCCTCACTGCAACCTCTGCCTCCTGGGTTCAAGTGATTATCCTGCCACAGCCTCCCAAGTAGCTGAGATTATAGGCACCTATCATCACTCCCATCTAATTTTTGTATTTTAGTAGAGACGGGGTTTCACCGTGTTGGCCAGGCTGGTGTCGAACTTCTGACTTCAGGTGATCCACCCACCTCGGCCTCCCAAAATGCTGGGATTACAGGCGTGAGCCACTGCACCCAGCCTATGAATAATTTTTTATAGTTTTTATCTTGGAAAGACATTCCTCTGTAACAATCTTATCCGTTGCTTATAGTGCATTTCTAATCATTTTTCAGTGTTTTGACATTGTTTAATTTTATGGTGCTAATTAGGTATCTGTCTATTTAGACACAGCGTCTCACTTTGTTGCACAGGCTGGAGTACGATGGTGCAATTGTAGCTCACTGTAGCCTTCATCTCCTGGGCTCAAACATTCTCCCACCTCAGTTGAGATTACAGGTGTGAGCCACTATGCCTGGCCATTAGGTTTCTCATTAGAGATGGTTGCTATATGGTTAACAAAATTTGGTGATCTTGAATTCATTTTGTGTTTATTATTTTTGTGAAGTTTCTCTACCAGTGGATAATGTAGGGTTCCCAAGGGTGTAGTAAAACTAGGATTTGCAGTCGCTGGATTGTCATGCTAAGACCCTGTTTTGGATGCTTGTGTTCTCTACTGTAGATGTTTGAAGGGTCATGACCACTGCCGTGTATTAAAATCTTGCAGAATAAGGTGCCACCCTGTGTCTTCTGTTCTCACAGACGTCTGCTCCACCAAGAGAGGGACTTACATCTGGGTTTGATCAGGGATTGGCATAATTTTTTCTGTAAACGACCAGATAGTAAATATTTACAGCTTTATGGGCCATTTGATCTCTGTCATGACTATTTGTTTCTGCTTTTGTAGTGAAAAAGCAGCCACGGACAATATTCATAGAAATAGGGGGTAGGCTGGATTGGGCCCCTGAGCCAAACTACAGGGGTCGTTTGCTGACCCCGGTCTATATGCCGAGTGAGGGAGAGAGATGGATTTAAACTCGTCTTCCTTAGGCCACTTCATGCGCCCTCTCATGGACATTAGCTCTTGGATTAGCAGTACCCAAGAGTACCCGAGATAAGGGTGGTATGGAAAATAGAGCCTTTAAACCAGAGAGCTGAGGGCAAACTTAGTATTCCTTCCCTTGAAGTTTTATCTTAGTAATGCTGTGTTGGTTGATCATGAAAGAAACAGGCATACTTTCCCCTTTCACTGTGGTATGCATTTATTCACTTTATACTGTTGATTGTTCTAGTCTATAATAGCCTCTGCCTCTGCATGCCTGTTAACTTTCATCAATAATTGCAGATGTATAAGCATTCCAATAATAAGGCCATGACTACGGGGGCAATTGCTGCAATGCTGTCTACGATCCTGTATTCAAGGCGCTTCTTTCCATACTATGTTTACAACATCATCGGTGGACTTGATGAAGAAGGTAGAATTCCTTTTTTCTGGAAAATGGTGGGGAGGAGGAGTTATTATTTCCTAGATGTGTGTGTCTCCACCTAGAGTTGAAAAGAACCATAAAAACCGTCTGACACAAGTCTCATTTCATTTCTGATAATGAAAGTGATGAAGAAACTGAAGCTAAGTAGCATGGCTTCATATTTTCTTTCTTGTGTAACCGCTTTTATTTTTTTCTCAGGTTCACCGTCTCTAATTGGCTCAGATTTCTTTAAACTTTTTGTCAGTTCCTTGTACATTCTCTGAATACAATTCGTCTGGTTGTCAGACCTCACATACTAGGTGGGTCTCTTTTCCCCTTGCTCCAGGATGGACCCCCGCCATCCTGAGATTCCCCCACCTCCTGTGCTCTCCTCTTTCTTGATTTATTTCCTTATTTTAGAGGCTTACCTCCTGAGAGATTTCTGAACAAAACAAAACCGGACCTTTTTGACACTTTGCTTTTAGGATCTTTTCTTTACCCTGGTATTCTGAAATTGTATAGTGATGTTCCTTGCCTAGAGTTTCTTATTTATTTTGTCCTCTTTCTCCACCTTCTTTCCTCTCCTCCTCCCCTGCCCCTCCCCACCTTCTCCACAACCACCTGGATTATGACCTGGTACTTTATTTTTGACTTCACATGTCACCTATCTGTCTCTTTTTTCTTCTACTTTATGAAGATTTCCTTACTTTTAGCTTTTCATCCTTTACTGATTGCTTTTATTTCTGGTGTCCTTAATTTCCAAGAGCTGTTTCTTATTTTTTAGCTTTTTTAAAAAAAATCCTGTTTTTGTTAGATGTTTTGTACTTTGTATATTTCATCAGAGTGCTTTTTTCACGTTGTATGTTCATATTTGGCCTTTGTCTTCTATGTTAGAGGCTTCCTTCAGCTTTCTGATTTTTTCTTTTTGCTGCCCATTCACATTGAAGTGTTGTATGAAAACTTTATTATAAAAGTCCTTGTTTACATAGCTTGTCAGCTGGCAGCCATTAACTGGGTGCTTCAATAAGCAGCATTTTCTTCAGATGAAGATTTTCTTTCATCTTTTTTCCTGGGGTGAGGTGGGACTACAGGAAGAGAAGCCTGGTTGGCATCTTTTTAGGCCTCGGAGGAGGAAGGGGCCTGATAGTCTGTGTTTTATTTACATCAACTTTCCATTTCATGTGTTTTGCTCCTACCCTTTGCCACTCTAGAACCTGGTCCCCTAAGTCCAGAGCCTCTGCTCATGTCTCAGGAGACTTCATTTACTGTCTTCTGTGTTGGTGGATGCAGGGACCTGGAGAGCAGTGCTCGATACTGAAACCTTCAGGACAGCAAGGTCCACAGCTCTTTCCCTTGGTGTCAACCACTGTCAGCACTAACCTGTCTGTCTTTACTCTCTTAGCTGCTGTCATGCCTTTTAAAAATTTTTCTCCCAAATTAAAAGTGGCTTTAGTTTTTCTGTAGTGAAAATAATCAATCAGTACATGTTTATACATACACTCGTGCACACAGTTTTATATAAGTAGGACTTTGATATCTGTTTTTCTGTGACTATACATTGTCTGTTATCAAGGAGATCTAAGCTGTATGCATAGTGATTTTTGTATGTTATTTTTTTTTCTTCTGTTTTTGCTGCTGTAACACATAGTTTTTAATAGCTGACTTACACAGTGTGGCTGTACCGTCATTTACCTAACCAGTCCTCTAAAGGACATTTTCGCTTCCTGTTTTCTTGATATAAACAATATGATAAACATCATCGTACATACATTTTTGTGAACTCCAGTTATGCTTGTCTTGCTAAAATAGACTTCTAGTAGTTGAAGTATTGGGTCAGATAATTTTTTTTTTTTTTATTTCATTGACTGTACCCTTTCTGAAGGACATGCCAGTACCCCAAGTACCTGATTTTATGTAACCTTCCCAGTATTAGAATTAACACATTTTGAAACGTATTTTTCACCATTGAACAGTCTATTATTTTCATTTATATATATTTTTGGGCATGTTTTCATATGTTTATTGACTTTATAAGTTTCCTCTTTGAAGACTGATTAATATATTAACTGTTGCCCATTTCCTTATTTGCAGGTTTTTTTCTTATTGATTTTCAAGAACTACATTCAACTGTGTCAAATGTCTGTAATATAGACGCCCCCAAGAGTGTTATTTGTCTCTTTTGGGCAGTGCCTTTTGCTACACAGAAATTTCTGTGTTTCATACAGTCTAATCTGTCAATCATTTCTTTATGACATTCAGTTTCTTGCCTTGTTAGAAAAACCGCTCCCATCCAAAGCTTACCTGTGTTTCTTTTAAGACTTGTCTGATTTTTTTACATTGAAATTATTGTGCTTTTTGGATTTTACTTTGATGAGGAAAAGCACTTTGTAGTCAAGATTCATGCCATTCTACATTTATTTTTATTTATTTATTTTTGCTGTTTTATACTGATTTTACTAGTGTCTTTCTTCCTTCTTCTAGGGGATGTTTAAAGCTATGTTCTTGGACGTAGCCCACCCGTTCTTCGGTTTGTTTTTTTAGATTTGTTGTGTGTGGTTTTCTGAGATAGATCCCATGCTTGGGTAAAGCTTTTGGACCTCAGTTTATATGTGGCGCGTCATCCTCATGAGAGATAGAATCATTTTTTTGCCTTTACACCTTACATCTCTTTCTTTGTTTGTATATTAAGGTTAGTGGATTGCCTGCTGTGATCTCATGTCTTGTCCCAAGCTTGCTTTCAGCAAAAATACTTCCCGCAGGTTCTTAGGGGACCTCAGATGGTGCCCTTCTCCACCAGAGAATTCAGTTTACACAATTCTTTTTTTTTTTTTTTTTTTTTTGACACCAAGTCTCGCTCTGTTGCCCCAGCTGGAGTGCAGTGGCGTGATCTCGGCTCACCACAACCTTCGCCTCCCAGGTTCAAGCGATTCTCCTGCCTCAGCCTCCCAAGTAGTTGGGACTGCAGGTGCATGCCACCACGCCTGGCTAATTTTCGTATTTTTAGTAGAGACGGGGTTTCACTATGTTAGCCAGGCTGGTCTCAAACTCCCGACCTCGTGATCTGCCCACCTCGGCCTCCCAGAGTGCTGGGATTACAGGCATGAGCCACCGCGCCTGGCCAAGTTTACACAGTTCTATAGTAGAAAACATACAAAGCTAACAGTGGCAGTTGTACATGGTTAGTAAGAAGATTGTCCCTATATCACATCTCCCAGGGTACTGAGTTCTGGTATATAATGTGTTTTCCAAATCCGTTATGTTTTTAAAAAATCATACGTTGTAAATGATTCGTGATTTTTCATACCCAGAACACAATTGTTTTTAACAGGCCTTTTTAAAAATTGTAGAATTGCCTGTGTTCTTTTTAATAAATTCGAATAATATAGAAACATAAGAAGTAATTCCTTTCTTTTCTTGCCTCTAATTCAGTGCTGAAAGATAACCAACCACAGTTTGTTATTTATTTTTCCAGACTTTTTTGTGCTTCTACAAAGAGTTTTCTTATTCTTTTAAACAAAAATAGTATTGTGTTATACATGTTACAGAATTCTCTTCATTTTACTTTGTCTTGCGGATGTGTCCCTTGGACCTGTCTATATACATAGGTTGTGCTTTCCTTCAAGTTCTCCTCTTCATTAGCTTAGGAGAGCCAAGATATAAAGACTTTCTTATAAATTACTGTTTGAGTTTGGTTGATGTGCCCTACACAAACCTTATTGTCTCTCTCTTGTGTTCTCCCTGCTCTCTTGTGGGTCCTTACCTACTCCCATGGCTTGGATTATTTTTGTGAATTCTCATGGTTTCCAACTCTTTTTACATCTGCAGTGGTTAATTCTCTTGCCATCTTTACCTGAAGATCATAAAAATGCCTTTCTCCCTCTTACTCACCCTTTCTGTGTTAATATTGTATTTTAACTCCCAAGCGTAGTTTACCCTTGAACAACACACCAACACAGGGGTTGGGGCTGTCTGCTGGGTGGTACCTGTCCGATGGTGACTGTGTGCTGGTTGTCACCTGTGCGATGGTGATTGTGTTCTGGGTGTCACCTGTGCAATGGTGATTGTGTTCTGGGTGGCATCTGTGTGATGGTGACTGTGTTCTGGCTTTCACATGTGCAACAGTGTGTGTGCTGCAGCTGTCACCAGTGCAACAGTGACTGTGTTCCAATTGTTCCCTGACGTTTTAGCCAAGGTGATAGTCCATTTTGTGTCACGTTTTGACCTGATTTATTTTTGTGATGATTTGGGATTGTGATTGGATGCCATCCTTATGGATACTATTTTCTTCTTTAAGGAAAGGGGGCTGTATACAGCTTTGACCCAGTAGGGTCTTACCAGAGAGACTCCTTCAAGGCTGGAGGCTCAGCAAGTGCCATGCTACAGCCCCTGCTTGACAACCAGGTAACGATACGTGTCTAACTTGTCATGGTATTCATTTGAAGTACTTTCCTCCAAGTTCTCTTCATTAGCTTAGGAGAGCCAAGATATAAAGATTTTCTTATAAATTACTGTTTGAGTTTGGCAGATGTGCCCTACACAAACCTTACCATCTCTCTCTGTGTTCTCCCTGCTCTCTGGTGGGTCCTTACCTACTCCCATGGTTTTGACTGTTTTCCTGTATTCTCATGGCTTCCAACTCTTTTTATGTCTTTAGTGGTTAATCTCTTGCCGTCTTTACCTAAAGATCATAACCAATACCTTTCTCCGTCTTACCCACCGTTTCTGTGTTACCCAGTATTGTACTTGAACTCCCAAGCATACAATTGACCCTTGAACAACACAAGGGTTGGGGTGCCAATTCCCTGAGCACTGGAAAATCCACATATAACTTTCGACTCCCAGAAAACATTGCTAATAAGCCTACTGTTGACTGGAAGCCTTGCCAATAATGTAAGCTGTGGATTATCACGTATTTTATATATGTATTATGTGCTGTATTCTTACGATAAAGTAAACTACAGGAAAGAGAATGTTATTAAGACAATCATAGGAAGAGAAAATACCTTTACGATAAACCGTATTTGTTGATACTGTAAATTTACATCATCTGTTTACAAGGAGAATCATCTGTCTGGAGTGGTGGACAACCACAGCTGCAGACCTCAATCTACAGTACATATCAAGCAATTCAGCCTTTTCTTGTAATGTCATAACTTTCCCTGCTTTTTGGGGAGCACTTCCAGCACCACTAATAGCACTTTGTTTGGGTCACTTGTTATTTAAGGCTTATAATATTGCACTAAACACAATGAAAACCAAAGGAGAACTTTGAGAGATCACTTTAACTTTTTATAATCAATTTATGTGTGTTTTATGGTAGTAAATGATAAAATAATTAGTATCTACATATGGTTTATACATTTGTGACTTACCTTTCTCTTAATTTTTAAAATATTTTTAGGCTACTCAGCTCATCTGAGTTTTTTCAAATTGTTGCAGATCTCCAAAAATGTTTCAGTATGTTTATTGAAAAAGTTTATGTGTAAGTGGACCTGAGCAGTTGAAAACTGTGTTATTTAAAGGTCACCTGTATTTCTAAGTTGTCCCTCTTTTTGATTACTGCTGGCTAAATTCAGACCTACATTATTAGATTATTGGATTTATTTTCTAACATCCTTTCTGCCTACAAGCTTACTTCACTAATTCATCCTGCTCAGTTTTCTGAAGTGTGTTATATGTGTTATATATAGCTACTCCTCTGTTTATTGCTTTTTGACCTCATCTCCTGTCACCCACTACACCCAGACCCTAACTCTGCTTTTCTCAGAAAAGATGTGCTTTTCCTGACTCCGTCTCACATCTCCAGTCTGGAATGTTCTATGCTCTTCAGTGTAGCTTTCAGCATTCACCTACTTAAAAGTCCTTTCTGCTGAAGCCTTTCTTCTTCTAGGAGACTTAGTGGACAACTGTTGGGGCTCTCCTGGCTCTTAATTTCTTCTTAGTTATAACAATTCTCTCATCACTTTGCTTGCATACATCCACCTCTCTAGGTCATGTGCTCCTCAAGAGTGAGAGCTTTGCCAGTGAACCCTTGTCAGATTTCTGGTGTGTGTGATTCATCCAGGTCTGGAAGGGTCTTCATTCCGTCTGAGGGACATTTTAATTTTGTGTAGCATTTTCATCACAAATCCTCGTACGCATGAGGGTGTTGGAAGAAACTTGAACCTTTCCTTTGTGCTTACTGTCACGTGACATCTCACCCGCGTTTCCTGTCCCACCAGGTTGGTTTTAAGAACATGCAGAATGTGGAGCATGTCCCGCTGTCCTTGGACAGAGCCATGCGGCTGGTGAAAGACGTCTTTATTTCTGCGGCTGAGAGAGACGTGTACACTGGGGACGCACTCCGGATCTGCATAGTGACCAAAGAGGGCATCAGGGAGGAAACTATTCCCTTGAGGAAGGACTGATCTGTGTGCTGTTATCACCAATCAGTTCAGAACTGGTTGATTTTGTACTTTGGAAATGTACCTTGGATGGTTTTGTTTATTAAAAGAGAAACCTGAAGTACTCATTGTGCTGTAACTTGTCTTCTCTAAGCAAGACAGATACAGGAAGTAGAATTTCTTTTCATTTTCTTCATTTTTCCCACCCTTTTCTATTTTTCCGAGATTTTTTTTTCTTTTTTTTTTTGCATTTTAAGTAATGAAAACAGGTCATGTTAGTTTTCCCTTACACTAATGAGCTAGGAATTTATCTGTAAAAGTTAACCTTCTGGGCAAACTTACCTTATGAAGAGGGCTCTGATATTTATTCAGCCAGCTTGCCTGAAGGACCCTTTCAACCATCCCTAAGGGAGAGTATTTTCCAGGGTTTTATTAGGACTCTAATGGTTATAAATGAAATATCTTAAGATTTTTCACTTCTGGGATTGTTAAGCAGTCTGGAATAGCTATTTTGGAGAAAAATCTTCAACCAAAATAAAATTGTAAAAAAAAAAATAGGCCTTTATACAAGTTTTAGTCAGAAATCTGGGATAATTTTTACAAGCCCTTTATGTTATAATTGAGACCTAAGTTTTGCTAGAGCCAAAGTTTTTGTTTTAGATCTATTAAATACATTTTAACTCCATTATAATATTTGGGTAATTTTCTTGTTATTGAACAAGTCAAATTATACGTAACATGGGAGTTATTTGCTTTGTACCAGAGCAACCTGTGGTATAAATGGAATTTTACTAAGTTGGTGGTTAATCTTAGATACCACTTTTGTTTATTTTGCCTTTTATAAATAATTTAATTCAAATTATCAAAGCTTCTAGTAGATACACATTGTAAACATTGCACAAACATCGATACTGTCACTATCAGAGGCATTGGGGACACAGTGGTAAGAGCTGGTTCATATTTCTCTTACAGTGTCTGTATGAGGATTCTCCAAAGACTCAGAACCAGTAGGATGTGTTTGTATATAGAGAGATGAGAAAGGGTTTATTAAAGAAACTGGCTCAATTATCGAGACTGAGAAATCCCACGCCTGGCTATCTGCAAGATGGGGAACCAGAGAAACTGGCAGCATGGCTCAGTCCAAGTCTGAAGGCCTCACAACCAGGTAAGCTGATGGTATAACCCTTGAAGTCCTGAAAAGAAGGAGTTGGGTGTGAGGGGTTGCTAATCAAGTCCCTGGCTCGAGGAGAAAGACAGTGATTTCTTTGCCTTTGCCTTTCGGTTCTATCTGGGCTCCGTTCAGTTGGATGGTGCCTGCTCACACTGAGGCTGATCTGCACTGAGTCCGCCAGTCCCTTGCGAAAACATCCTCACAGACAAACCCAGAAGTAATACTTTACCTGCTGTCTTGATATCCCTTAATCCAGTCAAGTTGACACCTAAAATTATCCCAATGTCCCAACTAAAAACTGTAGACTATCCCATTTCAGAACTACATTTTTTCATCTTTATATGTAGTAGGTGTATTCTTTTTCTAAAGGATTTCCCATTTTGAAATTTTCTCTTTATATAAAGTTGTGTATCTAGGATTTTCTATAAGGTTCTCACCTCCCAAGGTTTATAGGGAAGTTCTACAAATTGAGGAATGATTGATGGCACATAATTAGTGTTTCATGATTTTTTTTACCACCTTCAGCTGACATTGTTTTAATCCAGTGTTGCTGTAGACTTTGAACATGGTCTCCGTTTTGGAGTCAACATGACTTAGTCCAGAATGTGCTTGGCACATGTCTCCTAGAGCTAACCTGGCTACTGATTATGTGGGTAGCTTTTATAGATCGTTCAGGCACATTCCTTGTGTGAAAAGAAAACCTTTGATAAAGGTTAGAAGTAGGATTCATTCTTTTAAGAGTTAGCCTTGAAGGCCGGGCGCGGTGGCTCAAGCCTGTAATCCCAGCACTTTGGGAGGCCGAGACGGGCGGATCACGAGGTCAGGAAATCGAGACCATCCTGGCTAACAGGGTGAAACCCCGTCTCTACTAAAAATACAAAAAACTAGCCGGGCGAGGTGGCGGGCGCCCGTAGTCCCAGCTACTCAGGAGGCTGAGGCAGGAGAATGGCGTGAACCTGGAAGGCGGAGCTTGCAGTGAGCTGAGATCCGGCCACTGCACTCCAGCCTGGGCGACAGAGCGAGACTCCGTCTCAAAAAAAAAAAAAAAAAAAAAAAAAAAAAAGAGCCTTGAAGATCCCAGTGAGAAGCTGCTCTTACGTAGAGACTTCCTCCTCATTACGGCCTGCAAGGGGATTGGAAGTATCTGATAATCTTGTAAATGATTGATGGAAAACTGCGTGAGAGGTTGGCCGTGACTCCATTTATACACACTGAATGCATGTGGATGTTTGGATTTGTCTTAATTATCAGACAGATGGCATAAATACTTTCTGGCAGTCTGCTCAGTGGGGCTGTGCTGACTTGGGAGGTTAGAAACAAACGGAGCCTGTGGCTGCCAGGTACCGCGCATGCCTCCGTGTTTCCCATGCAGCCATAGCTCCTGCTCTAGTCACAGTGACTTTGCAAGCGTAGCCAAGAAGAATGTAGACAACTTAGTAGGAAAACAGTATTTCTTACCAAAATGTCTCGGTCAGGCACAGTGGCTTACGCCTGTAATCCTAATACTTTAAGAGGCTGAGGTGGGGAGATCACATGAGCCCAGGAATTTGAGACCAGCCTGTGCAACATGGCAAAACCCCCTCTCTACCAAAAATTAAAAAATTAGACAGGGATGGTGGCACACCCCTGTAGTCCCAGCTACTCAGGAGGCTGAGCTGGAAGTATCACTTGAGCCCAGGAGGTCGAGGCTGCAGTGAGCTGTGATGGCGCCACTGCACTCCAGCCTGGGTGACACAGCAAGACCCTATCTCCAAAAAAAAAAAAGGCTCAAATATTACCTTGATAGGGTTCCTTTTTCTGCCTTTCTGTACCTGTTGCCTGGGTGAGCGCTTCATGGCCCCAAAGTGTATTAACATGCTTTCTGATTCTAGGTCTCTCATTCCTTGTATTTGTGAATTTCAAACTGTAAATGGGAGATTCCCTGTATCAGAATTACATAGAGCACTTGTTCAAAATGAACTCCTAAGTTCAACAGACCTATTGTCTCAGCCTCTGGGCTAGAAATCCCAGGTGATTCTTATGCGTACATAATTTGAGAACTTCTTTAACTCCTCATCAGTCAGGTTCAATCAGAGAAACAAGCCCTAGGAGACTTAAAAAGAGATTTATTTCAGAGTTTGGCCTCACATAAGAGGAGCTGATTAGATGATCTTTATGAGCCTGTTTCTGTTTGGTCTAGGAGCCCCATAGCACAGGCTATCGAAGGGGCAATGGTGTGAATGGAGGAGGGTCAACAGGCTGCATTGGGACCTGGGACCGTGGGGGCACCTGTGGCAGTCCCACTGCCTTAGACCTTTCACGTCAGTGATCAGGTACTGGCCTCCTTTGTCATGGCTAGATGTGCACCTGGCCCAAGAGCTTGGGAGAAGCTGCAGAAGGGCCTGGCAGGAGCTTCAGGAGCTGGGAGCCCAATCGCGGCCCGTGCCACCCGCTGAGTCAGCAGGTGAAGAACACGCATGAGCGGTGACAGCCCGTCATGCTCTGCTCAGCAGCACAAGAACAGATGGCTGCTGCCTGACTGCACCTTCTGCATCTTAGGCTCCCTTGTTTGAGTGCGAACCCACCAGAGTTGTCCAGTACCCATCAGTGGTCTTCATTACTGCATGAAGTCCAGGTCTTTCTTCTTTGCTTTGTGAAATTAATTCAAATTTAAAGCTGTTGGAACTTTAAATTATTCTGAGCCTTGAAAGAAATGTGGCTATGCAGCCTGAGTCATGTGGGGCATGCAGGCGCAACTTCTGCCTTTTTTCCCCCTGTAAATAATTAAGACAAAAGGGCACCAGATATAAGACCCCTCAAATCACTACTCCTCACAGAGTAGTAAAGCAATCTTGAAATGAGCGGCAATCTGTAACCAATCAAATTGCTGTGGCGAATGCACTGGTCTTGTATGGAAAATGTGATCCTGCTAAAATTTCTAAGTGAAACCTTCTCCACTTTAAAACATTAACCTTACTGGTTCAGAGTCAGTGTTTCCAGGGGGCCATTCTCAAGATTTGCGCTCAAATTAACTCTCTACTTAATCATATTTTCTAAATCTTATTATTTAAGGTTGACAGTTTTCAGATCCCTCCATGCCATCCTCATCTCCCCACCCCACTGCCTACCTCTTCGACATACTTCTTCAACTAGCTGGGCTGCTTTGTTAAGTGGGTGTGATATTCTGATTCTTCAGTGATTCAACTAACAGTGTCTGACTTCGTGTACTGTCCCCTTGAGCTTTATAAATCATACTCTTAAAGTCCAGATCAAGTTTTATTTTCTCTATTGAGATTTTCTCAACTTTTCTAGATTTCATGAATTTCTTCTGAGCTTCTATTAACTTGACACTTATAGTTTATGTTAAATATGAATGCAATTGTGTTTGCTGTTATTTCTTAAATATTGTCCCTCCCATTTACTTTTCTTATATACACATTACACAAAGTTTGGACACATAGGAGGCGCCTAAACCTATAAAGAGACATGGAACTTGCTTAAAGGATCCAGGAGTGATCCGCTTGTTGATGTTGAGAGAGAATCCATCTTGCTACCTACTTCTGATTGTGAGAGAAACATTCAATCTGTGAGCAGGACAAACTTCTTTCCATCCCTCCTCTGGAGTTCCTAGCAGCAGGCCTGGGTCTAAACTTAGGAAGGAGCTTCACATCCTTTATTTCAAGTTGTCACTTCTTTGGAGGGATAGTAGCTCTGTCCAGGGGCAATGTGGAATGTTGGAGGAGCCTGAAAGCAAGTGGAGTTAGGAATACAAGTGTCTCACTGTCGAGTTCCGCTCAGCAGGACGAAAAGTATGGGTGCTTTACGTCACCCACAGGATCGCTGCTGATTTATCTGTTGACATACCGTGCCTGTTTTCTCCCTAGACAGGGAGGGTCCATAGTGTATGTGGATGCATTTCAAAACAGCCACTTTGTATGGCCACTATGTCCAATGAAAGGAGAGGCCCGTGGCCCCACTCTTGCCATGAGCACCCTCCCAGCCAGGCTCTACTCTTGAATGAGTTTAGCTGCCAAATTGCTCTCCCTTGTCTGAAAGGCTCCTGGAACTTGTGGATCATCTTTGAAAAATATTTCTATAATGGGAAAATATTTTAAAAACAGCATGGGGCGTGAGCTGATGTCCACAGGGCTGATTGTTAGAAGGTATAGGTGATCGAAAGTGTGATCCTCCCACTTTGTCCTCAAGCCGACCAATGGCCTGACCTCTTCTGCAGTGAGAACCTGCTGGAGAGTTGGCTGAGATTCAGGAAATCAAGGGACCTTCATTCTTCAACGAAAACCAGGCTCCACATCACCCTCCAAGAGGCCGCCAGGTGGCAGTGTTGACTCATCCTGCCTCTGAGAACTATAGTTTTCTAATGCTCAGAAAACTGGTACCACAGTTTGCTAGTGCACAGACTTTACTGAGTGACTAGGAAGGGGCCTTGAGTCTAATCATAAATCCTGTTTCATAACCTGGAAGGAGGTATACCTTGTTGCTGTCCTAAATCTCAGCTATTCCGCAGATCAAAGTGGAAAGGACAGAAGGAGACAAACCGAGCAAAATTGGTAGTAACCTATGCTGGAGGTGTCCTAGGTGTGTGTAGGGGTTGGGAGGTGGGTGGGTGGGGGAGAGGGAAAGGGAAGTGGGAGAGAGAGAGAGAGAGAGAAGGAGGAGGAGGAGGAGGAAGAGGAAGGAGAAGGAGAAAGAAAAAGGAGAAAGAAGAAGAAGAAGAAGGAGGAAGAGGAAGAAAAAGAAGAAGAAAGAGGAGGAAGAGAGAAGGGAGCAGGGTACTGGTTGTGGTTTGGAGAGACAAAAATCAGAACACAGAATTTTTTTTGGAGCTATAAACTTTTATAAACAAGGAAAACAGTGGGCAGAGAATACTTTAAAGTGCTCTGTCCAGGTTGCTGACTAGTGGCTGAACAGATTAAGACTCAGTGTTTGGTTTTTCTGTTTTTCTCTCTCTTTCTGGGTTTTCTTTGTTTTGTGCTATCAAGTTCTTATTTCTTTTACTTCAATACATTTTTTTTCAAATGAATTTAGATGTTATAATGATCTAAGGACACAAGTCGATAAATGCAGTTGAGATTCTTGGTTGAAGATTTTGTGTAGGTGATATTAGTAGAAAGTATCCACAAAGTCATGGAGCAAGATCTCAGATTTACAAAGTTCTAGGTCCGCCTCGAGCTTCCAAAGTGTTGGAATTACAGGAATGGGCCCCTGCGTCTAGCCTTTATGTTGACATTTTTCACTTGCGTTTTAGAATTGATTGTTGAGAACCCCTCGAGTGATCTAGAAGGTCAAGAGACTGCTGATCTGTCTGTGATCTGTGTGATATTTTTTTCTCCTCACTGAAAATGCTAAGAACATTCATTGACAAAAACTGGAGACATTGGTAAGCTCTTACCTCTCATCCCATGGGACTGCACCAGCTTGTCTTACTGCTTCCTGGGAAGTTCTGTGCACAAATTCTCTGGGACCTTCTCAGGTTAGGCAAGACCTCCAGAAGACCTACCAGCCATCTTGCTCCTGAAGTTCAAGGCTCTGAAAGCCTTAAATGTCATGAAGCATGAAGCATTTCCAGGAAATCTGTGGTTTCCTCCTGAAACTTCTCAAGGATAACTTTTTCTGAACACTGCTTACAGCAACTTGATGGAGACCGGCATTTCGGAGGGCCCAGAGGAAGGATCAGAGAACAAGGACAGGGATAGGGAGATTTGGTCATGACAGTCAGAGGCCCATATGGTTTGCATACTCCTTTCTGGAGGCTCTAACGAATATGAAGAATCGAAGATGCCATCTGCATAATGAGAGCATTGGACACTAAAATATAACTTTTCCGAGAAGTGGAAATTTGCTTATTTATGTTGTTTATTTAGGGGTACGGTTAGGATATTTTATTCAGACACTCAGTGTGCTCAATTTTTTCATTTTTTCAACAGTATTTCTGGAGCTCATATTATGTTCTAGGCACTTTCTGAGTCCTGGCGATATAGCAGTTAATAGAGAAATAAAATCCCTGCTCTCTTGGGAGGCAGAGCAGACAAATACACCAGAAAACCTCAGAGGGCTGTGAGGAGAATTCTGAGTGTGAGGTGCAGGGAGTGGGCGGGCTTCAACTTTAGACCATGAAGAACTGCACTGAGACTTGAATAACAAGAAAAAACAGTGATGAGAGCAAGGGTCTTAGCATCATCTCTGTGCCGGGCACTGGGGATGCAGCAGCAAACAAAACAGAGAATAAGCCCTCCTCTCAAGGTGTTCATATTATATTCTAAGTGGGGAAGAAATACAATCAGTCAAAGTGAAACTGTGTGTAATCATGCATTTAAGACTCTGACAAACTCAGGGTGCTGGGGGAATCAAAGCAGGCAGGGTGGGAAGCAGGGGCTAAACTTTGAACAGGGACCACTGGAAGGTGATGGGCTTGGAGGGATGAGGGAAGATTGACAATGCAGACAAAAGCCAAAATAGACAAATGGGATCGAGTTAAACGAAAGAGCTTCTGCACAGAAAAAGAAACTACCATCAGAGTGAACGGGCAACTTACAGAATAGGAGAATATTTTTGCAATCTACCCATCTGACAAAGGCTAATATCCAGAATCTACAAAGAACTTAAACAAATTTGCAAGAAAAAATCAAACAGCACCATCAAAAAGTGGGCAAAAGATATGAACAGACATGTCTCAAGACATTTATGCAGCCAACAGACACGTGAAAAAATGCTCATCATCACTGGCCATCAGAGAAATGCAAATCAAAACCACAGTGAGATACCATCTCACACCAGTTAGAACGGTGATCATTAAAGTCAGGAAACAACAGGTGCTGGAGAGGATGTGGAGAAATAGGAACACATTTACACTGTTGGTGGAACTGTCAACTAGTTCACCCATTGTGGAAGACAGTGTGATGATTCCTCAAGGACCTAGAACTAGAAGTACCATTTGACCAGTGATCCCATTACTGGGTATACACCCAAAGGATTATAAATCATGCTGCTATAAAGACACAATGCACACGTGTGTTTATTGTGGCACTATTCACAGTAGCAAAGACTTGGAACCAACCCAAATATCCATCAATGACAGACTGGATTAAGAAAATGTGGCACATATACACCATGAAATACTATGCAGCCATAAAGAAGGGTGAGTTCGTGTCCTTTGTAGGAACATGGATGAAGCTGGAAACCATTATTCTGAGCAAACTATTGCAAGGACAGAAAACCAAACAGCGCACGTTCACACTCATAGGTGGGAATTGAACAATGAGAACACTTGGACACAGGAAGGGGAACATCACACACCAGGGCCTGTCGTGGGGTCGGGGGAAGGGGAAGGGAGAGCATTAGGAGAGATAACTAATGTAAATGATGAGTTAATGGGTGCAGCACACCAACATGGCGCATGTATACACATGTAACAAGCCTGCACATTGTGCACATGTACCCTAGAACTTAAAATATACCTATACAAAAAAAAAAAAAAAAAAAGATTGGCAATGCAGGGCCTGGGAAGGAACTTCTTGCAGGTAGAACAGAAACAAAAACGACACTTCCTCCATTCTAAGCCAAGTAACCTAGTGGTTCTTCTATGTGACTCAGAGTGCAATTGAAATCCTAACCCTGAGGTCATTTTGTAGAGGCCTCAAGCTTCTTGTTGTGAGCTGTTTCCTGGTTCCCTTCAGAAAAGGGCTCTGATGGGGTTTAGCAGAGCTATTGCTGGACGACTTGGCTTGAGCACGTCTGGATATATCAGAACTTTGTCACAAGAGTGGGTTTTAGTTTTAAATTCCTTAAATAACCAACAATTGGGACATGGTTAAGTAATTTATGAAATGTTCACTACATTAAATATTTTCTGGCAATTAAATGTGGTGGCCATGAAGACCTTGCAGCAACATGTCAGAATATTAAAGCAGAACGTTAAATGAAAATCAAAAGGATACAACATTGTACACACTGACTGCAGGTATGTGAAAACATAAAAATGCAGAAGAAGAACATCCAAACTAATGTAGTGGACTGGCCCCCTATAAATTAACTAGTGGACTGGTTCACTTTGTTGACCATTTTGGGACAAGATTTTATACATTTGGAATTCTATATTTAATAGCTCCCCTCGAATTTTTGCATGATTTTAAAAGACCAACCAAACTTCTTATACTGTTTAAGTTTGATTTGGCGGCAGTCTAGCAATCAATTTAATGAAAAATATCTAACTGGAAACTTTGAGTTGGTAAAAAATCTGTTTGAAGGCCGGGCGCGGTGGCTCAAGCCTGTAATCCCAGCACTTTGGGAGGCCGAGACGGGTGGATCGCGAGGTCAGGAGATCGAGACCATCCTGGCTAACACGGCGAAACCCCGTCTCTACTAAAAATACAAAAAAAAAAACTAGCCGGGCGAGTTGGCGGGTGCCTGTAGTCCCAGCTTCTTGGGAGGCTGAGGCAGGAGAATGGCGTAAACCCGGGAGGCGGAGCTTGCAGTGAGCTGAGATCCGGCCGCTGCACTCCAGCCTGGGCGACAGAGCGAGACTCCGTCTCAGAAAAAAAAAAAAAAAAAAAGTCTGTTTGATAGATTATTTCACTTTTAAGTAGCCTGTTGCTATCAATAGATACATCTGATCATCTCCTAATTAGTAAATATGAAAACTATTGTTTTCATAAGTATTAATAAGCCACAGATATTCTGGGGTGGGTTGCTGGCAGGAGGAAGATGCCGACTTGCTAACTGAGGAGTATGAGCCCTGTCAGTGCTGCTTCTGTACGTAAACACTGTTAGTTTAGATGATAGCCTCACCAAAATAATATTCTGATTTGTCTGCTTGATTATGAAAGTGCATAATTAGCAAGAAAAATCTGAGACGTTTTAGACAGACATAGACAAAACCTCTGGGTTGTCTCGAGAAAACCTGGAAAACACTTCTCTCAGGCTTCATGAAGGGGAAAAGGAGTTTTAACCTTTAGCACACGTTACAAAAATCTAATACG